>NC_029531.1:30829-69292 GCF_001577835.2 Coturnix japonica | reverse complement strand
ACTGGGATGTACTGGGATGTACTGGGAGAACTGAGGAGACTGGGAGGACTGGGAGGGACTGCGGGGACTGGGATGTACTGGGATGTACTGGGAGGGACTGTGGGGACTGGGATGTANATGTACTGGGAGGGACTGTGGGGACTGGGATGTATTGGGATGTACTGGGATGTACTGGGAGAACTGAGGAGACTGGGAGGACTGGGAGGGACTGCGGGGACTGGGATGTACTGGGATGTACTGGGAGAACTGAGGAGACTGGGAGGACTGGGAGGGACTGTGGGGACTGGGATGTACTGGGATGTACTGGGGAGACTGGGAGGACTGGGAGGGATTGTGGGGGCTGGAATGTACTGGGATGTACTGGAGAGACTGGGAGGACTGGGAAGGATTGTGGGGACTGGGATGTACTGGGATGTACTGGGGAGACTGGGAGAACTGAGCGAGACTGTGGGGACTGGGATGTACTGGAGGAACTGGGCCATACTAGTGGTGCTGGGAGGGGCCAGGAGCACTGGGAGCTCTGGTGGCACTGGGAACACTGGGACATACTGGGACATACTGGGTTCCATGGTTGCAGGTGCAGGTGAAGGTCCCTCCACGCGGGACCACCCTTCGCCCTCAGGACCCAATGATGGTGACGGTGACAACGGGGACTCCAGTCACAGTGGCCATTGGAGCCATTGACACCACAGTGCTGAACCTGGAACCACGGCACCGCCTGAATGCTGCCAAGGTGACCACAAATCCCCCGACCCCAAATCCTCAAACCCTCCATGACCCCAAAACCCCTCAAACTGGGGATGCCCCAAATCCTCGCGCACCCAAAACCCAAAGCCCCGACACTCAGAGCCCTGAGATCTCCCTCAAACTGTCAGGATCCCCCAAATCCTGGTGACACTTTAGGGATGCCTGGAGGTGATGGGGCCATGTGGCTGCATTGGGGACATTTGGGGACAGAGGGTGACCCTGTTCTGTGTTCCAGGTGGAGGCGGTTCTGGGCAGCAGTGATTTGGGGTGCAGCCACAGGGGTGGCCCCGATGCTGTTGGGGTCTTTGGGGCTGCAGGACTTGTGCTGGGATGGCGGGGTGGCAGCCCCACAGCGCAAGTAGGTGAGTGGGGACGTGGGGACACAGGGGAGTACAGGTGGATATGGGACATGGGGATGTTGGGATATGGGGAGGTACTGATATGGAGACATTGAGATTTGGGGGATATTGAGATTTGGGGACATGGAGCCATGAGGATGCGGTGACGGGGTTGTCCCCATTGCAGCCCCCCACTGTCCCCTGGCCCCCACCCGTCAACGCCGCTCTCTGGAGCTGCTGAAACTGCTGGAGGAGAAGGGTGAGCCCTCAATTTCCCCATGTTACCCCATCCCTGTGTCCCAGCGTGTCTCTGTGTCCCCCAACACCATGTCCATATGTCACCTCATCCCTATGTCACTCCATCTTGGTGTCACTTTATCTCTGTGTCACCACATTCCCACAGACTCATGTCTCTTCATCCCTGCCACCCCCAGCCACTGGTGTCCCAATTCCCATCATGTCCCCCCATCTGCCATCTCCTCCTGTCCCCATCGATGCTTTGTCCCCCTTCATCCCTTGCCCCATCCCCATGTGTCCCCATATCTCCCCAGCGGGGCCATGGCGCAATAACACGGTGATGTGGCGCTGCTGCCGGGATGGAGCCACGGTGCTGCCCATCCGAGCCACGTGCCAGCAGAGGGGACAGCGGGTGACAAAGGTTGGGGGCTGCCAAGACGCCTTCCTGCAGTGCTGTGAGGTGGCACAGAACCTGAGGAGGAAGGGACAGAGCAGGGGGTTGGGACGGGGTGAGTGTCAGCAGTGTCCCCAAAGCGGGGAAGGGGTGATCTGGTGTTGCAGTGGGGAATGATGGAGGGGTTGTAGAAATGGGGATCCCGTTGGTGTGGGGATGTTTGGATAGGGGGTCCCCATGGGTGGTGGCACAGGGGGCCATCCCATACTCTGGGATCCTGTGGTTGGGGCCATCCCATACCTGGGATCAATACATGGGAGGATGTCCCCCTGCTGTCCCCATGGCAGTGCTGGAGGCACAGCTGGCAGAGCAGCTGTTGGATGATGATGAGGACGTCCCCACAAGGAGCTTCTTCCCTGAGAGCTGGCTGTGGCGACGCATCCGTGTCACCGGCACCAAGCGGTGTGTCCCCATATGTCCCCATATACCCTTACATCCCCATGGCCCCATGGCCCACGTCTCCATGTTCCATGTCCCCATGTCCCCCCTGTCCCCATCTCCCCAGACTCTCAGTGCTGCTCCCCGACTCCATCACTACATGGGAGATTCAGGCGGTCGCCATCGTCCCCGGGCATGGTGAGCATCACCACCCGCCAGTGGCCCTACAGTGTCCCCCTGACATCCCCATCGTGATCTTCCCATGTCCCCAAATTCCTATGGTGTCCCAACATCCTCCCTCCCCCTGGAATGTCCCTTTGGTGTCCCTGCACTGCTCCGCAGTGATGAGGTCCTGGCAGGGCTGTGTGTGGCGGAGCCGCAGCGGGTGACGGTGACACAGGACGTGCGCGTGGCTCTTCGGCTTCCCCCCAGCATCCGTCCCCGAGAGCAGCTGCAGCTGCAGCCCCTCATCCACAGCAGGCTGCCCCGCAGCATCAACGTAAGCCCTATAGAGACCCCATAGGAACCCCAGAGATACCTCTTTCCCTCCAATAAATACCCCTTTGCTTCCTATAGATAACCCCCCTGCCCCGTAGGTACCCCTGTGCTCCATACTTGTCCTGCTGCCCCATACATACCCCTTTCCCTCCAACAGATACGCCTTGTCCCATAGATACCTTCTTTCTGCCCCACGGATAATGCCCTGTGTCCCACAGATTCCCCTTTCCTTTCAATAGGTACCCCCTCCCCTCATATATCCCCTTCTACCCCACAGGTATCCCCTTAGACACCTGGAACCACTTCTGCCCCATGTGGCACATAGATACCACTTCTGCCCCACAGATACCCCCCCTTCCTACCCGACTGTCCCATAGCCCCCACCCACTGCCCCATGGCCACCCACAGCCTGGTGACATCAGGTGATATTATTGGTGATGCAGGTGACAGTGTCACTGTCAGCAGTGGAGGGGGTGTGCGCAGCGCTGGAAGGGGTCCCCCAAATGCTAGAGCTGCCCCCGGGGCGGGCAGTGGCTGCACCCCTCACCCTGGTGGCCCTTCACCCTGGGGACATCCCCATCACCATCACTGCTCGCGGGCCATGGGGGCTGGGGGACCGCATCACACGAGTCCTGCATGTCGAGGTGAGATCAGTGGGTTCCCCTCTGGTCACCTTTGGGGTACCCTAAACCCTGTGACCTCCTGGACACTGCTGTCCTCATGGGTCTCTGGTAGCCCTGGATACTGGGGCTGTCACTTTGAGGTTCACAGACACCATGTCACCGCGTCCATGGTGGCCATGGACATGTTGGTCCTTATGGGATTTGGGGACATGGGGTCTTTGGTGGCCTTGGATACTGCAGTTGTCCCCTCGTGGACACTGTGTCCCCATGTCCTTGGTGGGAATGATGTCACCCATTCTCACAGCCCGAGGGAGAGCTGCACCTGGAGGAGAGCACCTACGTCCTGGACACAGATGGTGGGTGTGAGGTCTGGGGGACACTGGGGACATTGGGGATGTGGGGCTGGACCCCGTGGTGTGGTGTCCCTACAGATAAACGGAGCCGGAGCCTGAAGCTGCCAGGGGACGTCCCTGCTGAGATCGTCCCTGATGGGGACTTCAGCATGAGCATCCGTGTCAGTGGTGTGTGGGGATGGGGACATGGGGTTGGGATGTGGTGGTGGGCATGAGGGACATGGGGACTGTCCCTGTGTCCCCATACCCATGTGTGTGGCCATGTCCCTGTGTGTGTGTCCCCTGGGTGTCCCCACACGTCCCCATGTCCTTATTACATCCCCATGTCCCATGTACAACCCTGTGTCCCCAAACATCCCCATGGGTGTCCCAGTGTCCCCAGTGTCCCCCTACTCATTCCCATCCGTGTCCTCATGCCTATCCCAAATCCTATCTCCATGTCACATATCCCATATCCCCACACCTCTGTGACCTCATATCCCTGTGCCCCCACTCCCCTCCCATCCCCACACCATCTCCATGTCCCCCTGTCCCCACACCATCCCCATGTCCCCATCCCCACACCATCTCCATGTCCCCCTGTCCCCATACCATCGCCATGTCCCCCTGTCCCCACACCATCCCCATGTCCCCATCCCCACACCATCTCCATGTCCCCCTGTCCCCACACCATCTCCATGTCCCCCTGTCCCTACACAATCTCCATGTCCCCCTGTCCCACACTGTCCCCATGTCCCCCTGACCCCACACCATCTCCATGTCCCCCTGTCCCTGCTGTCCCTGTCCCAGGCCGAGTGCCAGGCTGGGCACTGCAGGGTGCTCTGGGGGTGGGGGACACCCTGCTCCGCTCCCCCCGGGGCTGTGGGGAGCAGTCCCTGATGTCAATGGCACCCACTGCTGCTGCTCTGCGGTTCCTGGATGAGAGTGAAGGATGGGGGCAGCTGCCCCCCGGGCACCGACAGCGCGGCCTCAGAACCCTGCAGCAGGGTGAGCTATGGGGTGGTCTGTGCTTTATGGGACGGGTTGTCCCTTATGGTGTGTGGGGTGCTCTAAGGGATGCACAGTGCTTTATGGGGTTCGCATTTCTCCTCCATGGATTGCATTTCTCTGCGGTGTTTGCAATGGGGTGTGCAATGCTCTATGTGGAGATGCAGAGCCCTGTGGGGCTGCAATGCCATGTAGGGGATGTCTGTGGTGTCCCCAATGGTCTCTGATGTCCCCACAGGCTTCGAGAGGGTTCAGAGCTTCCGCAAGAGCGACGGCTCCTATGGGGCATGGCTGCACCGGGACAGCAGCACCTGGTGAGGGGAGCAGGGGGGGACAACAGTGGGGCATGGGGACAGCAAGGGGATGTGGGGTATGGGGATGTGAGGACATCATAGGGACATGTGGCCATGTGGCTTTGGGGACATGGTGACACGGTGTCCTGGCACAGGCTGACGGCGCTGGTGCTGCGTGTGCTGGCTCTATCCCGGACCTATTTACCAGTGGCTGCCAGCGGTCCCGCTGAGTCCCTGCGGTGGGTGCTGGAACAGCAGCGCCCAGATGGTGCCTTCTTGGAGCACAGGGCTGTGATTCACCGTGAGATGCAGGTGGGTGACACATCGCTGCTGTGTGCCATGTCCCCATGCGGTGTCTCCCCTAAAGGTCCCTGCAGGCTGACATTGTGTCACCCACACGTCCCCATGTCCCCAGGGTGGTGTGGCAGACCCTGGTCCAGAGGCCACCGTGTCGCTGACGGCCTTTGTGGTGGTGGCCCTCCATGGTGCCCGTGCTCTGCTGCCCCAGGACAGCCCCGAGCTGCCCCTCTTGGTGAGTCCCATATCCCCATCCCTGTGTCTTGGTCCCCATATCCATGTGTCCCTTGTGCCCCCATACCCCACATCCTCATGTCTCCCATATATTCCCATACCCCACTGTGCCCCCCCATATATTCCACCATCTTTCACTCACCCCGTCCTCCATGTTCCCACTATTCCCCCATCCCTCTATGTCCTCCCATCCCTCCACGTCCCAGCCTGCCCCTCATCCCTCTGTGTCCCCCATCCCCCAGTGTACCCCGTGTCCCTGTATGTCTCCACATCCCCCAGTGTCCCCCATCTTCCCATGTCTGTGTCCCCATTATCCCTCATATCTTCATGTCCCCACACTCCATCTCCCACTGCCACAGGACAAATCCCTGTCCCGGGCCTCCACGTTCCTCCGGGGCCGCGTGGAGCAGTTGGGGACCTATGGGACAGCCATCACCTCCTATGCTTTGACACTGGTGGACACAACTCCTCCGGGGCCACATCCAGCAGTGGAACGTCTGCGGGGCATGGCCCGGAGCGCCCACGGTGCGTATCCAATGGGGTGATGGCACTTGGATGCCTTCATCCCCATGGAGTGGTGTCATCTCTGTCTCTCTGTGTATCTCCTGGACATTTCCATCCCTTTCCTCAGATTCGAACCCTTCTGTTTTATTCTCCCTTGAGCTCTTCTTCATGTTCTTCGCATCCATTCCTATTGACGTTACTCTCCCTCATATTCATTCTTCAGTTTGTTCTCCTGATTAATTCCTCCCCCCATGACCCCCTATGACCCCATATGAACCATGTCCCCCCTCATGCCCCCCAGGTGGCCGTGCAACCTTCTGGCCATCCGGTGGCCCCGCAGCCACAGTGGAGGCAACAGGTTATGCCCTTCTGGCACTGCTGCAGAGCCGCAACATTGCTGGGGCTGGGAGGGCAGCACGATGGCTCCGACAGCAGAGCAATTATGGTGGTGGCTTCCATTCCACGCAGGTAGGTGGGGGTCAGTTATCTCCTCCCCATCCCTCCAGGGTGCCTTGGGGTGATTTGATCCCCAGGGTCCCCTTTGGTGGCGGTGTACCTAAGCTGTTTGGTGTTCTCACAGGACACAGTGGTGGCCCTGGAGGCGCTGGCCCAGATGTGGCTGCACTGGGGCCGCGGGAGCTCATCGGAGATGAACTTGGGGCTCTCCTGGCCAGGGAGTGCCCGGGGGAAGGCTGGTGGCACTCGGGTGACGCTGAAGCCAGGACTGGAGCCGCTGGAGCAGGAGCTGCAGGTGGGACATGGAGACATGGGGGGGCGTGAGGACATAGGGGACATATCTGGACCTGGTGGGATGTGATGTGAAGACAGTGGGGACATGAAGACATTGGGGACATGGTAGAACTTGGGGACACGATTAACACAGGGGTTATGAGGGGACATGGCAGGACGTGATGGCTTTGGGGTTCTCACTCTGTCCCCATGTCCCCAGGTGCCTCTGGGCAGCCCAGTGACGGTGCAGGTGGAGGGACATGGCGAAGGAACGTTGACGGTGGGTGGCTGTGTGGATATCAGTGTCACCTCCAAGAGGTCACCAACCCTCGTGGTGTCCCCTCATGCTGTGGCGGGGTTCCCTTGCTGTCCCATCATGGTGTCCCTTTGCTGTCCCATCATGGTGTCACTGTCCCCCTGCTGTCCCATCATGGTCTCACGCTGTCCTTTTGCTGTCCCATCATGGTGTCATGCTGTCCCGCTGCTGTCCCATCATGGTGTCGCTCTGTCCCCATGCTGTCCCATCATGGTCTCACGCTGTCCCCATGCTGTCCCATCATGGTGTCACACTGTCCCATTGCTGTCCCATCATGGTCTCACGCTATCACCTTGCTGTCCCATCATGGTGTCACTCTGTCCCCTTGCTGTCCCATCATGGTGTCACACTGTCCCATTGCTGTCCCATCATGGTCTCACGCTGTCCCCTTGCTGTCCCATCATGGTGTCACGCTGTCCCTTTGCTGTCCCATCATGGTGTCACTCTGTCCCCATGCTGTCCCATCATGGTGTCACACTGTCCCATTGCTGTCCCATCATGGTCTCACGCTGGTTCCACCTTGCTGTCCCGTCATGGTGTCACTCTGTCCCTTTGCTGTCCCATTCACGGTGTCACGCCTGTCCCCCTGCTGTCCCATCATTGGTTGTCACTCTGTCCCCATGCTGTCCCATCATGGTGTCACACTGTCCCATTGCTGTCCCATCATGGTCTCACGCTGTCACCTTGCTGTCCCATCATGGTGTCACTCTGTCCCCTTGCTGTCCCATCATGGCATCACACTGTCCCTTTGCTGTCCCATCATGGTGTCACTCTGTCCCCTTGCTGTCCCCAGGTGCTCCGCCAGTTCCGCCTGCTGTCACCTCCCAATGCCACCTGCCAGGCACTGCACCTAGAGGTGGCCATCACTGGCCCCATCTTATACCATGGTGAGACCCCTCCCACCCCAAAGCCCCCTACCCCTTTTCATCACAAGGGGGCGTGGCCTCGACCCTGTTTTGCATATCCCAACCCCCAGCAGATGAGGACTATGAGGGCTATGACTACGAGGAGGCGGAGCCTAAAGAGGGGGAGGAGCCTATGGAAGGGGCGGGGCCTATTGAAGGGGAGGGGGCAGCAGATGACCCCACCCCATTCAGCCCCATATCCTCATGGGATGCCCGGAAGCGCCATCGCCGCAGCACACAAAGCTCAGCCCACGAGGTGGCCTTCCTGGTCTGCTTCTGGTGAGGGGCGGGGCTTCCTTTAATTGGGGGCGGGGCTTCTTGTTGATGGGCGTGGCTTGATATAATGGGCGTGGCTTGTTGTAGGCGGAGCCCAGAGGTGGTGCTAACAGGGATGGTGGTGGTGGAGATCTCTCTGCTCAGTGGCTTCTCACCCCATAGGACAGATCTGGACAAGGTAGGGGCCTGGGGGGAACTGGGGGACATAGAATAGTTTAGGGGAGTTATGGGGTATGGGGATGTTGGAGTTGTTTGGGGTAGTGGAATGTTGGAGTTGTGGGATATGGGGTTATTGAGGTGTTGTGATGTTGGGTTGGAACGTTGAGTTGGGGTTGTTGGGTTTGAGGGTGTTGGGGTGTGGGGGTGTTGAGGTGGAGCTGTTGGGTTGGGCTGTTGAGGTGTTGTGATGTTGGGTTGGAATGTTGAATTGGGGTTGTTGGGATTGGGTTTGAGGGTGTTGGGGTTTGGGGATGTTGAGTTGGAGCTGTTGGGTTGGACTGTTGGGGTGTTGGATAGTTCGATGTGGGTGTTGGGGTGGAGGACGTATCAAGGTGCTGCTGTCCCCACAACAGCTGCGGGACGTGGTGGATCACTGGATCAGTCACTATGAGCTGGATGGGAACCAGTTGGTGCTGTACCTGGACGAGGTGTGTCCCCCTATGTCACCCTATGACCTCAGTGGTCCTATGATCCCATATCCCCCATGTCCATGTGTCCCCATACCATATCCTGTTCTCCCCACATATCCCCGTGTTCCCCCACGTGTCCTCATTCCTGTCCTTGTCCCCAGGTCCCCTCTGAGCGGCAGTGTCTCAGTTTTGGTGCCACCCAGGACGTGGCCGTGGGTCACATGCAGCCAGCAATGGCGGCCATCTATGACTACTATGAGCCTGGTGGGTGGGGTCTTCAATGGGCGGGGCCTAAGTGGGTGGGGGTCCTTGTGGGTGTGGCCATTGAAGGAGGAATGGCCGATCTGACCCCTCTGTGCCTCATCCAGGTCAGCGCTGCACCATCTTCTACAACGCCCCACAAAGGAGCAGCACCATCGCCACGCTGTGCTCCCCCAAGATCTGTGAATGCGCCCAAGGTGGGACCCCACTGTGACCCCATATATAGGGCCCCCATCCAGTGAACACCCCCCCACATCCTCCGCCCAACTTTGGAGGATCTTGGGGTGAGGTTATGGGGTTTATGCGGGAACATAGGAGAGGGACATGCAGGACATAGAGGGGAGCCACACAAAGAACCTTGTGTTTTGGGTCCCTGATGATGTTGGGGGACCCTATTGATGTTGGGGGTCCTCAGGGGGATGTCCCCATGCCCAGAGGAAGACACAAGATGTGACGGCTGATGACCGCCATGACTTTGCCTGCTACAGCCCCCGTGTGGACTATGGTGAGACCCCCAAATCACTGCACCTCAAACCTGCTGACCTCAAATTAGCTGCATCCCAAACCCTGACTGCCCTCAATCCGCTGCCCCTGAGCCCTACAGCTGTGCACTGTACCCCACAAGTGACCCCTGAACCCTAAAAACATTCACTAGGATCCTGTAGATTTCTCCCTGTACCCCAGTTGTCCTTCTGACCCCAAGAAAGCCACAGCTGCCCTATGATGTCCCCCATAACTCCTCTGATACAACAGTCCCTATGACCCCATCTTTATGACCCCTTTGACCACATACCCCCTTCTGACCCCCAGCGCTGGTGGTTCGGGTGCTGTCCCAGAGTGAGATTGGGGCTTTTGTGGCATTTGAGACAGAAATCAAGGAGGTGCTGTTTGGAGGTGAGACTGAGGGCACTGGGAGGGACTGGGAGAGGTAGGGAGTACTGGGAGGGACTGGGAAGGACTGGGAACTGAGACTGGGTGGATAGGAACTCCGGTAGAGACTGAATGGGTATACTGGGAACACTGGAAGAGGTTATGGGGTGAGAAGTGGGCGCTGGGGAACATTTGACCATTGTAGGGTAGCATCATGTTGTGCTATGGCAGGGGTGTCTCTCAGCCATACTTGAACAATGTGAGAGTATACTGGGTGGTACTGGGGAAGTTTAGAGGGTTCATACTGGTGTGTACTGGTGCAGGGCAGGACACAACAGCGGCCCCTGGGGAGCGGAGACGGCTTCTGGTGCGGAAGAGCTGCCCACTACGCCTGCAACCCCATAACATCTACCTGGTGATGGGGGGTAGTGGGGGCACGCGGGACCCTGAGGGGCGGTGAGAAGGGGCTGTGCCCCACATCCCCATATCCCCAAGTCCACGTGTTCCCATATCCCATATCCCAGTGTTCCTTACCCCGTGTCCTGACCTCATGCCCTGCTATCCCTTACTCTGTCCCCATTCACAGCCCCCAGTTCCTACTGGGCCCCAACTCTTGGGTGGAGGAGGTGCCGTCCCCTGGACACTGTAGGGCCACACGGCTACGGGGTCACTGCACCCAACTGCAGGAGTTCATCACCCGCCTGAGCCAACTGGGATGCCAGCTATGAGCCAGTGGGAGCAACTGGGAGCCCGTGGGAGCCACTGGGAGCCACTGGGAGCCACTAAGAGCAACTGGGAGCCACTGGGAGCCACTGGGAGCCATTGGGAGCCACTGGGAGCAACTGGGAGCAACTGGGAGTAACGGAACAACTGGGAGCAACTGGGAGCCATTGGGAGCCACTGGGAGCTACTGGGAGCATGTTGGGTGCAGCTGGGGCCATTTTTGAAGTCAACTGGCACCACTGTTGGATCGGTTGGGATCAACTGGGAATAAACCAGTATTGATTGTGACCGTGTTACTGGGATCAACTGGGAGTGTGCTCAAACTGGGTTTGAATGGGAGCAACTGGAATTGTGTTGGAACAAACAGGGATCACACTGGGACCAATTCATTGAATCACTGAATCATAGAATTGTTTGAGTTGGAAGGGACCTTTAAAGGCCATCTGGTCCAACCCTCTGCAATGAACAGGGACACCTACAGCTCCATCAGGTGCTCAGAGCCCCATCCAGCCTGACCTTCAGTGTCTCCAGGGATGGGGCATCCACCGCCTCTCTGAGCAACCCATGCCAGTACCTCACCACCCCTAGTGTAAAAAACTTCACCTCCCTCACCCTGCTGGCCACGCAGCTTTTGATGCAGGCCAGGACACAGATGGCTTTCTGTGCTGTGAGGGCACAGTGCTGGCCCATGTCCATCTTTCTGTCCACCAGTACTCCCAAGGTCTTTTTGGCTCCATCCTTACATCCCCTTACATCCTTACTGAACTGCTAGTTGCTGCAACCCACATGCAAGACCTTGCACTTGGAGTTGTTGAACTCATATTTGTCAGCCTCAGAAATTCTATGGGTTACTCTGATGTAATCCTTGGACACTATGGGTGAGCAGCTATTCCATCCTACAAAAATGTGCCAGTTCAAGAATGAGACTGACTTACCCTTTACCATGGTAACTGAGAATCAGAAAACAGAAGTAGTGTATATTCTCCTACAAAGCCTATTAGTCATTGCAAGAGATCAGCAATTTGCCAAGCTGTTTCATTCAGTCAGAGGGTAAGCTCAATGGGCCAAAGTTTGCATGTGCTTGCCTCCCAAGAGGGGCAAAATGCACAATTTGGAGCTGTTATTAGAGAGCTCAGTCATTTTATGCATTTTAAGTGAAACAGTAATGAATGGAGATTTAGGTACCACGCAGAAATTTATCCAGGTGTTTCAGAAAGGGCTTTTCTTTTTAAAATTGCCCAGAAGCCAAACTTTATTGCAATATACTGTAAGTGCTAATACTGAAGCCTCGGACACACTGGATCCCCAAACAACTGAACTTGTGTATGGCATCACTGATGTGTGGTACAGGCACAACCGTCTCTTCACTGCAGTCATCCTCAGGTATTCTGAATGCAGCAGGCAAGGCTGTGTGGCTGTGTTTACATTCACAGCTGTGGGCACATGCAGCTGGGAGGGGTGATGTACTGGCCTGCCATCATGCGGGGCACATCTACATCATGCTGCCGTGCAGCAGAGGAGATCATAGAATCATAGGTTCTCCCATCCTAACTGCAGCACTGCACGTGCCCAGTGTGCAGCATAATACTGGGAAGACAGAACGAGGGAAGATCAAATGTAATTCGTTTGGCTGTGAAGGAAAGACCCTACAACACACCTACAGTGCACAGACGAGCAACAGCCCATGAATCAGGAACAGATTCAGCTCTCTGCCTCTCCTGACCAGTGTCCTCTGATGCTTTAGGAAGGGCAGAAGCAGCTCGGGAGCTTGGGGCTTTCCAGTTATTATTTTCTTCTTAAAGAGCAGTTCTCACTTATTTCCTCATGGTGATCTCTCCGCAAATCATGTAGATTTTAATGTGTTTTCCCTTTTTCTGGAAGGAGGGAATCAGTGCTGTGCCACAGAATCACAGAATGACCCAGGTTGGAAGGGACCTCAAGGATCATGTAGTTCCAACCCCCCTGCCTAGCAGGGCCACCAAACATACACCTTTACTAGATCAGGTTGCCCAGGAGACCCTATAGATACCCATAGAGACCCCATAGACCCCATAGATCCCCATAGAGACCGCATAGATCCCATAGATCCCCATAGAGACCCCATAGACCCCGTAGATCCCCATAGAGACCCCATAGATCCCCATAGAGACCCCATAGACCCCATAGATCCCCATAGAGACCCCATAGACCCCATAGATCCCCATAGAGACCCCATAGATCCCCATAGAGACCCCATAGACCCCATAGAGACCCCACAGATCAGGTTGCCCATGACCCTGTCCAACCTGGCCTTGAACACCTCCAAGGACGGGGCATCCACAACCTCCCTGGGCAGCCTGTTCCAGGGCCTAACCACTCTCCTAGTGAAGAACTTCCCCCTAACATCCAACCTAAATCTTCCCTCTTTTAACTTAAAGCCATTTCCCCGTGTCCTGCTATTGTCAGCCCTTTCCAAGAGTTTATTCCCCTCCTGGGGGTAAGTTCCCTTTAGGTATTGAAAGGCTGCAATGAGGTCACCCCGCAACCTTCTCTTCTCTGTGCCAGAGGTGCACAAGCAGCACAATTGGGATCATATTGTGGTTAGATTGGATCACACTGGGTCATAAAAGGCCCATCCGGTCAAAAAAGATCACAATGGGTTATAAATGGGTTGAACTGGGATCAGAACGGCTTTAATCAACGCACAGTCCTCCGAGCCACCATAGAGTCTACCCCCCTCCCTCCCGCAGCCTAGAGCGGCTCAGCGCCATTTCCGGCTTCCGAGCGCTGAGCGGATGTGACGTCACTCCAGGGCGCGCGATTCGAATTCCGGCGGCCGCCATTATGCCGCGGCCTAAACCGCACTCCCCGCGGCGCCGGAGCCGCCCCCCCACAGCTCCCCCCCCGACCCCCCGGAGACCCCGCGGTGAGTGCAGCCGGCGATGGGGGGGGTGGGATTGAGAGGGGGGTGTTGTTTGTTTTCTATCCCGTCTTTTCGCCTTTATTTTAGTCCGCCGGTATCGGCCCGGTCAGAGAGCGCTGAAGGAGATCCGCCGCTATCAGAGCAGCACCGCGTTGCTGCTGCGCCGACGGCCCTTCGCTCGTGTGGTAACGGGACGGGCCCGAAACGGAACCCACCCCCATAACACATAACGGGGACCACAAAAGTGGGGACCCCCCCCGAAATAGGGACCCCCCCAGAAATGGAGACCCCCCCCCAATTGTAGGGACCCCAGCCCCAAAGTGAGGACCCCCCCCCCAAAAAATACCCCTGAAATGGGGACCCCCCAAAAAATAGGACCCCCCCAAAAGTGGGGACCCCCCCCAAAAATAGGGACCCCCTCAGAACTGGAGATCCCCCCCCCAATAGTAGGGACCCCAGCCCCAAAGTGAGGACCCCCCCAAAAGATGGGACCCCCTCAGAAGTGTGGACCCCCCCAAATGTAGGGACCCCCTAAAAGTGGGGACCCCCTCCAAAAATAGGGGCCCCTTCAGAACTGGAGACCACCCCCCAATAGTAGGGACCCCAGCCCCAAAGTGAGGACCCCCCCCCAAAACTAGGGACCCCAGCCCAAAGTGGGGACCCCCTCCCAAAAGTAGGGATCCCCCCAGAAGTGGAGACCCTACCCCCCAATAGTAGGGACCCCAGCCCCAAAGTGGACCTCCCCCAAAAGAATGGGACATCCCGCAGTGGGGACCCCCCCCAAATGTAATGGACCCCCCCAATAATTAGGGACCCAGCCCCAAAAGTGAGCGACCCCCCAAAGTGTTGGGACTCTCCCCCCAGAAGAGTGGAGACCCACTCCAGAAGTAGTGGACCCTCCAGCTCCAAAGTGGGACCCCCCCAAAAGTAGGGACCCCCCGCCAGAAGTGGAGGATCCCCCCCCAATAGTCTAGGGACCCCACCGCCAAAGTGAGGACCTCCCCAAAAGATGGAGACCCCTGAAGTGGGGACCCTCAGCCCAACAGTGGAGACTCCCCCCAAAAGTAGGGACCCCCCCACTAAAAGTGGATACCCCCTCCCCATATATAATAGGAGACCGGCCAGCCCCAAGTGGGAACCCCCCAAAAAATGGGACCACTCCCCGAAGTGGGGACCCCCTCCCAAAAGTAGGGACCCCCCCAGAAGTGGAGACCCTACCCCCCAATAGTAGGGACCCCAGCCCCAAAGTAGGGAACCCCTTAAAAGTGGGGACCCCCCCCAAAATTGGGGACCCCCCCAAATGTTGGGACCCCCTCAAATGTTGGGACCCCCCCAGAAGTGGAGACCCTACCCCCAAATAGTAGGGACCCTAGCCCCAAAGTGAGGACCCACCCCAAAAGATGGGACCCCAGCCCCAAAGTGGGAACACCCCAAAAGATGGGACCCCCTCAGAAGTGTGGACCCCCCCAAATGTAGGGACCCCCCCCAAAAATAGGGGCCCCCTCAGGACTGGAGACCACCCCCCAATAGTAGGGACCCCAGCCCTAAAGTGAGGACCCCCCTCCAAAAGATGGGACACCCCCGAAGTGGGGACACCCAAAAAAGTAGGGACCTCCAACCAAAGTGGGGACCCCCTCCCAAAAGTAGGGACCCCCCCAGAAGTGGAGACCCTACCCCCCAATAGTAGGGACCCCAGCCCCAAAGTGAGGACGCCCCCAAAAGATGGGACACCCCCGAAGTGGGGACCCCCCCCAAATGTAGGGACCTCCCCAAAAGTGGGGACCCCCCCAAAAATAGGGACCCACCCAGAATTAAAGACCACCCTCCAATAGTAGGAACCCCAGCCCCAAAGTGAGGACCCCACCCAAAAGTAGGGACCCCCCCAAAAGTAGGGACCCACCCAAAAGTAGGGACCCACCCCCGAAGTGGGGAACCCAGCCCAAAGTGGGGACTCCTCCCCAAAAGTAGGGACCCCCCCAAAAGTAGGGACTCCCCCCAGAAGTGGAGACCCCACCCCAATATTAGGGACCCCAGCCCCAAAGTGAGGACCCCCCCAAAAGATGGGACACCCCTGAAGTGGGGACTCCAGCCCAAAGTGGGGACTCCCCCACAAAAGTAGGGACCCCCAAAAAAGTAGGGACTTCCCAAAAGTGGAGACCCACCCCAGAAGTAGGAACCCCCCCCAAAAGTAGGGACCCCCCCATAAAAGTGGAGACCCCCCCCCAATAGTAGGGACCCCAGCCCCAAAGTGGGAACCCCCCAAAAATGGGACACCCCTGAAATGGGGACCCCCCCAAAAGCAGGGACCCCCCAAAAGTGGGGACCCCTCCCAAAAATAGGGACCCCCCAGAAATGGAGACCCCCCCCAATAGTAGGGACCCCAGCCCCAAAGTGGGAACCCCCCAAAAGATGGGACACCCCCGAAGTGGGGACCCCAGCCCAAAGTGGGGACTCCCATCCAAAAGTAGGGACCCCTATAAAAGTAGGGACCCCCCCAAAAATAGGGACCCCCCCAGAAGTGGAGACCCCCCCCCGAATAGTAGGGACCCCAGCCCCAAAGTGGGAACCCTCCAAAAGATGGGACACCCCCGAAGTGGGGACCCCAGCCCAAAGTGGCGATTCCCCCCCAAAAGTGGGGACCCCCAAAAAAGTAGGGACCCCCCTAAAAGTGGGGACCCACCCCAGAAGTAGGGACCCCAGCCCCAAAGTAGGGACCCCCCAAATAAGTGGGAACTCTCCAAAAAACTGGGGACCCCCCCCAAAAGATGGGATCCCCCAGAAGTAGGGACCCCCCCATAAAAGTGGAGACCACCCCCAAAATTAGGGACACCACCCAAAAGTAGGGACTCCTCCCCAAAAGTAGGGACCCCCCCAAACTGGGTAACCCCCCAAAAGTGGGTACCCCCCCAATAGTAGGGACCCCAGCCCCAAAGTAGGGACCACCCCAAAAGTGGGGACCCCCAAAAAAGTAGCCCCCCCCCAAAAAGTGAGGACCTACCCCCGAAGTAGGGACCCCGGCCCCAAAGTGGGAACCCCCCCCAAATGATGGGACCCCCCCAGCAAAGGTGGGAACCCTCCAAAAGATGGGACACCCCCGAAGTGGGGACCCCCCAAAAAAGTGGGGACTCCCCCCCAAAAGTAGGGACCCCCAAAAAAGTAGGGACCCCTCCCCAAAAGTAGGAACCCCCCCAGAAGTGGAGACCCCCCCCTAAAAGTGGGGACACTCCAAAAGTAGGGACCCCAGCCCCAAAGTGGAGACTCCCCCCAAAGAAGGAACCCCCCCCAAAACTAGGAACCCCCTCAAAGTGGGGACCCCCCCTAAAAGATGGGACCCCCACCCAATGTTGGGACCCCCCCAAAAGTGGGGACTCCCTCAAAAAGTGGGGACCCCTCTCAAAGTGGGGACCCCTCTCAAAGTGGGGACCCCTCTCAAAGTGGGGACCCCACCCCCAAATGTGGGCATCCCCCCCCCTCCAAATGGAACACCCCCAACTGGGCCCATACCCAAAACGGGACCCTTCATACCCAAAATGAGAACCTCCCCCCCCAAAATTGGGGTCTTCCCCCAAAATGAACCCCCCTTCAAAATGAGACCCCCCCCCAACCTTTCTCGCGACGACCCACATGCCTCCCTCCCCCCCACTCCCAATGGGCAATGCCTCATTGTCCTTGTGCCCCCCCCCCTACCAGACGCCTGATCCTTGGACTCATGCTGTCCCCCCCCTTCCCCCTCCTCGTTGTCCTGTGCCTCCCTGTCACATCCCTTGACTGCAATGCCACCATCGGCCCCCCTTCATGTTCCCAATGGCCCCCCCTCTATCCCCCCTAATTCCCCCGCCTCCCCCCCCCCAGGTACGGGAGATCTGCCTACTCTTCACACGGGGCGTGGACTACAAGTGGCAGGCTATGGCCCTATTGGCCCTACAGGAGGTGGGGTGGCCCTATGGATTCTCTTTTTTTGGGTGGTGGTGGTGGGGTGTTTTAGGATACCCCCCCATAGCGTGGGGGACACTTTGGGTGCTGCTGGCGGGCTTTGTAGTGCCCAAAAAGGGTTTATTGGGGGGGGGGGGGGGGCTGATTTTGAGGTCCCCTTTGTGCCTGGGGGTCTCTTTGGGGCTTGGGAAGGGCTCTATGGGGGTGAGGGGTTTTGGAGGGGGGGGCGGTTGGAGGTTGATGAGATATGGAATTATTGAGGTTGTAGGGAAGGGATTTGGGGTTGGTTTTATGGGGGGGGGGTGTTGTTTTGGAGGATGTGGTATTTATGGGGTGGTTTGGAGGTAGGAATTGACACCCCCCCCCCCCTCCCCACTTTGCTTTATGGGGGATGCCCACCCCGGGGTCCTATAGGCAGCAGAGGCGTTCCTGGTGCATCTGCTGGAGGACGCCTACCTGTGTTCACTGCACGCTCGGCGAGTCACTCTGTTTCCCAAAGACTTGCAGCTGGCACGGCGCCTACGGGGGCTGCAGGGGGAGGGCTTCTGAGCAGTCCCCCCCCCCCGTAATAAATACCCCCTCCCCTATTCATACTCATGGGGTTCTGCTGCTGGGGTGGGGTTATGATAATGGGGAGGGGGGGGGCACGCAATGGGTGGCTCTGGAAGCACTTTGAGGGGGGGCACACGCTGATGTATTTTTATGAGAAAAACCTGTATGTTTTATAATGAATTTTGGGGGGGGGCGGGGTGTTGCAACTCGATGCCCCTGTTCTGGGAGGAGGGTTTTGGGTGTGGGGGGGGTGGAGCTTTTGGGGTCCCTCCCCTTCATAAGGTGTTATAGGGGCAGAGCTGGCCCCCCCCCCCACACACCCCATAGAGCAATGGTGGCGGTGATGCTTCTGCTGCTGCTCCTCCTCGCCCTGATCTGGGGGGGGTCAGCCAGGCGGGGAGGGGCACCGTGGTGGGGGGTCTTCCACCTTCTGCACCCAGAGGGGCCACAGCACCTCCACATCCTCACCCGAACCTATGGGGACCCCTTATGCCTGCGCCTGGGGGGGCGAGGTGAGTAGGGGGGGCACCTTCATGACCCCCCCCCCAATCCCCCTGACCCCCCTTGGGGCCCCCCTGACCCTCTCTTCCCTGTAACCCCCTACTCCTTGGGACATTGAACCTTCCCCCTTTAAGACCCCCAAACTCACAGGCTCCCCAGAATTACCCATTGAGAGGATGGAGGGAGCCCTCGTCCCCCCCCCCCCCCCCCCCCCCCCCCCCCCCCAACTCCATCCTGGTACCTCTCACCTCCCCCCCTCCCTGCTTTCAGGGTCCCCATGAGGGTCCCTTCCCTCCAACCCACTCATTTTTTGCTCCTCTTTCTCCTCCCCCCCCATAGAGGTGGTGGTGCTGAGCTCTGCAGCCGCCATCCGTGAGGCTCTGGCACGACGCTGGGGGGACTTCGTGGGACGCCCTCATAGTTACCTGGGTATGGGGGGGGCTGTAGGGGTTGGGGGGGGGTCCCCATGAGGTTTGAGTCAGAGGGAGGTCTCTGTGAATCTTCAAGGGGGGTTCTTTGGGATTTGTGCTTCTGGGAAGGGTCCCAGGAGGGATCTGTAAAGATCTCTATGGGTATCTGAGGGGGTTTGAGGGTTCTGGGGGGTCCTAATTGGTGTCTGAGGTGTTCCCATGGGTTTTGGGTGGAGGGGGGATGGAGCTAGGAGAGGGGGTGACCCTATAGGTCACTGTTGGTTATCTGGAGGAGGTACTGGGCGGGGGTCCCCATGATCTCTGAAGGAGTCTGGTTGGATTTTGGGGGGGGGAAAGGTCTCTAACATTCCCTATGGGTGATGGAGGGGTTGCTGTGGGTGGCTGGGGTACACCAGATGGGTCCCATAGGATCCCTATATCTCTCTGAGGGGACTCTGGGAGGTCCCATGGGTGATACGGGTGTCACCCCACAGCGTCCCTGGTGTCCCGTGGGGGGCAGGACCTGGCACTGGGGGATGCATCCCCAGAGTGGAGACGGCAGCGGGGGGCAACGCGGGGAGCGCTGGCACGAGCTGTGAGACACCTGGAGCCCATCCTGGAGCTGCAGGGCTGGGCGCTGTGCAGGGTGAGCACCCCAACATGGGGCCCTCCAACCCCAGTTGGACCCCATCAGCCCCAGGGCCGTGCTGCCCTTCCCCTTGACTTATGCTAACCCCCCGCTGTGTAGCACCCACGCCTCCTCAGTGACCCCAATTCCTGCCCCACAGGAGCTGAGCTCTTATGGGGCTGCCCCAGTGGATCTTTTTGAGGCGTTTGCGTTCCATACCTGCAGCACCATCTGCCGTCTCGCCTTCGGGGACCTGGTGGGTACACAAGGGGGGCTGTGGGGTCTGGATGCCACCTGGGGGAGCAGGGGGGCTCAGGTGCCACTTACAGGGGGGCTCAGATGTCCAGGTGCTACTCAGGGGGTCCCAGGTGTCTTTGGGGTGACCCAGGTGTCCAAGGAGGGTGGATCCCAAATGCTTAGGTGCCACTTGGGGTTTCAGCTATCCAGATGCTCCTTAAGGGGATGCAAGTGTTGAGGTTTCCCTTTGGGGATGCAGCCACCTCTAGAGGGACCCAAACAACCACATATGTGTTTAGATTCAGATGTCTCTGGGGGGACCCTGGTGTCCCTGTGGGGTGACCCCAAGCCCTGTGCCCCACAGATGCCCCCCGAGGCGGAGGTGCGCTCCTTTACACGTTGTGTGGTGGAACTGCTGGAGGTTTGGGGCCGGGCCAGTGTGCGGGCACTGGATGTGCTGCCTCCACTAAGGGTGAGCCCTGCAGGGCCCTATAGGGCATATGGGATTGGTGTGGGGCTGGGAAGGGGGGATACAGGCATGGGAGGAGGTGGTATAGGTCCATGTGGGGCTTCAGGGGTCTATAATGAGATTGGGGGGGAGTTATAGATGGTGCTGGGGTGTCTGTATGGGGTTGAGGGGCATTAAAGTGGTTATAGAGCCCTGGGAGGGTGTTACAGGGTCTGTATGGGGCTGGGGGGGGGATTCTCTATGGCTGTCTTAGGTTGGAAATGATCTATGGGGTTTGTATGGTGCTGGGAGGGAATATGGGGCCACTATGGACCCAGGGGTGCTCTGTAGGGCACTGTGGGGGGGGTCCCTTATATCCCACAGGTGCTGCCCAACCCGGGGCTGCGGGAGCTGCTGCGCCTGGTGAAGAGCCGTGACGCCTTCGTGGAGACCCAGATCCGATGGCACCAGGTGGGGATGTGGGGATGTAGGGACAGAGGGGGGGCACACAGCCCCAGGGGGTGACACATGTGTCCTCACAGGGCTGCGCTTCCCCCCCTGCGGACACAGTGCTGGGGGCACTGCTGGGGGGGGACCCCACTGTCCCTATGGGGCCACTGGGGGGGGACCGCCTGCACATGGCCCTCGTGGACCTCTTCATTGGTGGCACTGAGACGACGGCGGCGGCTCTGCTGTGGGCTGTGGCCTTTCTGCTGCACCATCCCCAGGTGACTCCACGTCACATCTGTATCACATCTGCTTCCCCACAGGTCCCATGAGTGTCCCCTCCTGTAGCCCCACTGCACTTCCCCATAGCACCACGTGCACATCACATCCATGCCTACATCCCTATGTGGATAATGTCCCTGTGGTGCCCCCACCCGTGTCCCTGGTGTCCCCATGGCCATCGCCAAATTGTTACATCCATGTCTGTGTCCCCATGCAGGGGAGGGCTGCCCCATGAATGACTCAATGGTGGCACTTGGTGACACACACTGACATGTCTCCTGTCCCAGGTGCAGGACCGGGTGCGTGCAGAGCTACGCCAGGTGCTGGGCCCCACAGGGACCCCAAAGCCAGGGGATATGGGGCGACTGCCTCTGCTCCGTGCCACCATCACTGAGACCCTCCGCCTGCGTCCCACTGCGCCCCTCGCGCTGCCCCACTGTGCCCGGCGCCACTCCAGGTAAGGCCAGTAACACCAGTATGGACCAGTACGGGGCCATAAAGACCAGGGGGAGCCAGCACCAACCAGTGTGGGCCACACATCCACCTGCAGAACCATGCAGCACTGTGTCAGTGTTTTGCATTAGAATGAACCACTGTACACCACTACAGACCAGCATGGACCTACCAGTAGGTTGGCCCCAGTAGAGCTCATCAGCACCCAGTAAGCCCTAATAAAGTTCAGCCGGTCCCAGTAAGTCCCAGTATGTCCCAGTTGGCTGCTGTAGCTTCTGGTCCGTCCCAGCAGCACTCTGTCCCTTCCCAGCATTGCAGGAATGCTGGTGCCTGCGGGATCCATCATTATCCCAAACCTCTTCGCTGCACACCACGACCCCAAGGTCTGGGACCGTCCCGATGAGTTCCTGCCCGGTATGTGTGGATCCACCCTATAGATGTGGGCTCTGAAAACTAGGGTGGGTTCCTTTCCATACAGCCACTCTCTGACCTCTGTTCTGCCCCACAGAGCGGTTCCTGCAGCCGGGGGCCCCATGGCGAGCGCTGCTGCCCTTTGGCTGTGGGGCACGCTCATGTGTGGGGGAGGCGTTGGCTCGGGCAGAGCTCTTTGTGTTTTTGGGGCACATCCTACAGCGATTCCGCCTGGAACCACCATCTGATGGGGCTCTGCCCCACTTGGGGGTCACCGCTGGCACCGTGCTGCGCTGTGCCCCATTCCGCGTGCGTCTCGTGCCCTGCCCACCCCACAGCTCCTGAGCACAGTGTGTGGGATGCATGGGTCAGTGCTGGTTACTCGCAGCTTTATTGACCCCATAAAAGGCTCCACTGCACCCCACAACCTTTCTAGTGCTCTCAGTCACGCTGCGGCCGCAGCTTCATCTCCGTGAAGGGGATGGAGTACTCGAAGCCCTTCCAGGGGTACCAGTTGATGCCCTGCAGAGAGGGAGGGGGGACCTTGGTCATGCCCTATAGACATAAATAGGCCCTACAGGGGGCCCCAAAATACCCCCTACTCCCCTGCCCCAGCTTTTAGAACTTTTAGAGGGCCCCATACTCATATAGGAGAGACATGGGGCTAAAAGGACTTCACAGGGGGTAACCCTCCATATTTAGCCCACATAACCCCCATGGCGACTCCCTCCTGACACATTGGGTGTTTGTATGCCCCCAAAGACCCCTTTACAGTCCCCATAGTACCTGGTGGTCTGTGGGCACCCCATAGCGCCCGTTGAGGTTGGCGTAGTGGCAGTTGCGGTACCACCAGGCTCCGGTGTAGGCAACAGCACAGGGCCTGGGACGGCCCCGGGGGTCGTGGTCCTTCGTGGAGAAGGGGCTCCCAGCATGGTAGGACAATGCATCCCCTGTAGGACCCACAGCAAGGTTATGGGGACCCCTAAAGAGAGCCCTCCAGGATGCCCACATTGGGTTCAGAGTCCCAAGGATGAGCCACAGACCCCCCCCAGGAGCCCCCACATCCTCGTACAGACCACCCTATGGGAGCAGAGCATCCCCAGGAACCCCCTGGGGCTCCCTGCGGTCCCAATGGGTCAATGATCTGAGACCCCTGCAAGGCCCCCTCATTGTGGGCAAGCAGACCATCCCCTATTCTCCCCAGGATTCCCCCCACCTCCCCATGATCTGGGTATCCCGAAGAGCCCCCCCGTGCGTCAAAGTCAACCCTAATACCCCCCAGGACTCTCCACTGCCCCATACACACCAGCTGTGCCACTGTAGGCTCCGAGATGGAGGCGGAAATTGTCTTCAGGGCCACCGACAGCGAAATCCCGATAGCGGGCGAAGGCATTTTCCGATGGTGTCCGGAGATCCACGCGCAGCTCCGTGGGCCCAAAGGCCGTCAGTGTGTGCAGCGCCACATTCCCTGCCCCACATCCCACAGCCGTCATCATCCCTACCCTACAGGCCCACCTGGAGTCCTGCCCCATACCCCCCCCCCCCGCCAGCCCCCTCCCCACACACCCATCTGGGATCCCACCCCCTGTCCTAGTGGGGTTCTGTCCCACACCTTGCAGCCATCAGCCATCCCCAACCCAGTTTGTCCCCCTCCCACCACCCCCCTCACACCAGACCTCAATCTCCCCATGTTTTGGGGTCCTCACCCAGCCAGAACTCCCCAGAGACGTTCCCGAAGCCACGGACGTACTCCTCCCACCCCCTCCAGAAGTCAGTGCTCCCATCCATGCGACGCTGGAATACCTTTGGGGGGTAGTGGGGAGGGGGGTCAGAATCCCCACCACTGCCCCTTGACCCCCCATTACCTTCCCATAAACCTCCAGCATTGCACCCTAAAACCTTCATATTGTCCTCTAGGGCATCCTATTGCCTCTCCCAGGCCCACCATAGCCCCAAATTGCTCCGTGGGTTCTCCCCCATTTATAGTTCCAGGGGGGTTACTGGGATCCCCATGGATGGTATAGGGGGAATGTGAGTCTCATAGGAACACTGGGATCCCCTGCAGTTCCCAGAATTACCCCAACTGCCCCACAAGACCCTTCCCATTAAACTCCCCTAAGTCTTCCAGCCTCCCACACTCCATTCCCCATTGCTTCTCAACCCCCACAGAACTCCCTCCGCCCCCCATATACCCCAAATGCCCCCAGTTGCTCCATGGGACTCCTCTTGTCAATACCCCTATAATGGCAACCATGGAGCCATCCACCAGACTCCATGACCCTCATTGCCCACCAGACTCATAGCACCCCACAGACCCGCTAGATCCCCCGTTTCTCTCCCTCGTCCCCAGCCCCACCAGCCAGCCGCCTCCATCGCTCTCCATGTCGCAGAAGACTCTCAGTGGCCGCCGTCGGTCGCCTCCGAGGAAGATGAGAACCTCTCGTGAAGGCCCTGGTCCATTGAGCTGCTCCTCAGCGCAGTCCCGAGGGTGTGGATGTGGAAGGGGAGCTGTGGGACAGAGCAGTGTAGGTGCCCCCACCCACAGGACCCAACCAGTTGGTTCACCTACCAAGGGATTAGGGCATCCCGCTGTCCCCCCACCTAATGAACCCCCCTATGTTATTATTGTTATTATTATTATTAAATATTATCATTATTCAGGTACTTAGGAACCCCAACAGAGCCCCCCACCCAAGGATGCAGATTCCTGTGTACCCCCTCCATACTTCAGGACCCAGCATCCATGCGTCCCCATCACCCCAAAGCATCCAGGTATTTGGGTACCCCAGAGTCCCCCTCCCAAAGTGCCCCCTCCCACCCCACAGGACCTCCTTTCCCAGCTCACGGGTGTCAAAAGTGGTCTCGAGGGGCTCCAGCCCCCGGCCCCGGAGCTGCACCTTATAGTGTCCAGTGGGCTCCAGGCCCCACAGCTCCTTGGATGTTGCCTCAGGGGGCAGCTTCAGTGTCTGGGGGGGAGAGGGGAGGGGAAGCATGGGAGGGTTATTGGGTTGCTACAGGGGTCCCCAAAGGGCATTACAGGGGTATTTAATGTCTCCAGGGAGCATAAAGGGGCCCAGGAGGATGGGAGTGCTGCAAAAGTAGTATTAGGGATCTCATGGGATGGTGGGGTGCAGTGGGGTTCTTAGGGTGCCTGGGTGGTGTGGGGCTTTTGGGTTCACCCAGGGTAGGAACAAGGTCTCCAAGGAGGTTATTTGGGTCTCCAAAGGGACATTGGGATCCCCGAGGGGAAATCTGTGTCTCCACAAGGAATACTGAAGTCTCCAAAGGGGTGAATGGGGTTCTCACAGGGCTGTGGGGGTACCCAGAATAAT
This sequence comes from Coturnix japonica, assembly GCF_001577835.2. NCBI lineage: Eukaryota > Metazoa > Chordata > Aves > Galliformes > Phasianidae > Coturnix > Coturnix japonica. The sequence goes on along the minus strand of NC_029531.1, from coordinate 44,104 downwards.
ACTGTGGTCTTCAGGGATGCCATGCTGGTCCCCAGAAGAAGTCCTAGGGTCACAAACAGGGTTGTAGGGGAGCCCTAGGATGTTACTGGTATCCCCATAGGAATACTGGGGTACCCTGAGAGATACTGAGGTCCCCTAGGAAGTTCAGGGAGTGCTATGGGGTCTTACCTTCACAGGGCCACTGGGGGGCCCGTAGATGAGCTCGTAGCCATCAGGGGGAATATGGAGAGGTGCCCAATGCAGCTGAGCACCGCGGGGCCACAGCGTCCCCACCCATAGTGTTCCTGGGGCACCTGGGAAGAGATTGAGGGCACTGAGACCTGCAGCCCCCTGTGGATCTTCCACACTCTCCCTCCTTCTATCAACTCCTTTTGGACCCCCCAAATGCCTCCAAGAGAGCCCTGCTCACCCCCCTATAGCACCCACTGACCACAGAGACACTCCCACCCCACTGTAGTATCCCAGTGACCCCCACCCACACTACTCCCACACCCAGGGGGCATTGGGGTGCCTTATAGATCTCCTATAGCTTCCACTGGGACACCTCCCACCCGAGACTCCACACCATCAACTATTCAGCTCTCCTAGCATTTAAACTGCTTTCATAAGTAGGGTTTAATTCTTGGGTGACCCTGTATGAAGCCAGGAGCAAAAAACAACGGTCCTTCCTGGTCCTTTCCAACTCAGCTATAGTCTATACTGGAAGAGTCCAACCATCCATTGTAGATCCCTCCAACTCTCAACAGCGCATCCAATAGTCCTTCCAACCATCCACTGCTCCACAGAAACGCAGCCTTCCATCCAACCACCAGCCATATGTCACCATAGATTCATCCTACAATCTCTTCTATTAAAAACAATCCATTGCGCAAGTCATCCGCATACAAACCACAGCGTGAATGATCCATCCACTACTAAAACAAAATCTCTCAAAGGTCAAATAATGTTGATATTGCAACAAAAAAAGAGCAAGTTGACCTTGCCAGGACCCTGCCCACTCTACACACAGGTTCAAAGAGGCAATGATATAGGAGCCCAAAGCTCTTCATTCAAGTATCCCTCCATGCACCAATCAGTCAATTGCTCTAACAGCCAACGTCTCATCTCAACAGCCACCACTCCATCCATTCCCCATTGGTCTCTTCATTCTTCATGCACTGAATTACGAATCCTTCCCTAAAGAGGCACCCAACAACTGTTCCAATTGCCAGAGGAAATCAAGATCCCCAGCACAGGCCATGATTCAGCTTCTACTTCTGCTGCAAAACCCAGAGCCCAAAAGGTGCCAATTCCTGCCCTCACCTGTGACTGCATCAGTGGAGATGGGGCCCAGCCTTTTTCGCCCCCATATCCCATACAGGTTGAACTTGTAGCGGCGGGACGGAACCAGCCCGGGCACGGTCACTGTGCGCGACCCACCGTCCACGGGCAGCACCTGCGGCTGGCCTTGTGCATCCTTGTACTGCACCGTGAAGGAGTCAAAGGAGCCCTCGGGGATGCTCCACTGCAGCTGGACGGAGTCGGGGCTGACATGGGATGCTGTCAGCTCACCCAGGCGTGGTGGGGAAGGTGGCTCCTCCTTTGCTGGAGCTGCAGCTGCAAGACAAAGTAAATGTCCACACACCCAACAAGCCACGTGTTCATCACCTTACAAAGCATTCACAAAATCATCCACCTGTGCTCACTGAAGAGTTATCTACTCAACCACCCAACCTTCCATCCATCCAAACATCCATGCAACCAAGCCCTCAACACTCATCACTACCAACTACTCCTTCAATCCTGCATGCTCCCATCCCTTCATACACTCCCACTCTGACATGGAACAGTTGCATTCCCATTTAGAACCCAGCCACCAGCACAGCCCAGCGCACAGCTCCTGCCATGCACCAAGCTCAAGACCCAGAGAGGAGCAGCATGCAGGGGCCCTCACCTGTGATGGTGTCAGTGGAGATGGGGCCCAGACGTGTTTGCCCCCAGACCCCATACAGGTTGAACTTGTAGGGGTGGGATGGCAGCAAACCAGACACAGTCGCTGTGCGGGACCCACTATCAAAGTGCAGCTCCTGCGTCTGGCCTTGCACGTCCATGTACTGCAGTGTGAAGGAGTCAAAGGTGCCCTCGGGGATGCTCCACTCCAGCTGGACAGAGTTTGGGCTGACATGGGATGCTGTCAGCTCTCCGAGGCGTGGCTGGGATGGTGGTTCCTCCTCCTCCGTCTCTTCTGCAGCTGCAACACAGAAGGCACAATGTAGGATTGAAGCTTGGTCCTTTCCATCGGTCACATCCATCCATCCAATCACCGTCTTCCATCTTTCTTTGAACCTACTTGAACCATGTAACCCAGCTGCCATACCTTCACACCATTACCATCCAGACAGCCAGATTCCTTCCCACCATTCACACAAGGATTCTCTCTGTTCCTCTACCCAATCATTTTTCTATTCAGTCACTCATTCAGTTCAACAGACCAAGGGACACATAAGTCCTTCCACCCAAGAATTAACTCATTCCCCTGTGTGCATTCCCATTTATTTTATCAGTCCACCAAGGATCTACCTATACATTCTTCACAACCCATTCATCTATTCCCAAAATATTCTGCCCTTCCTTTCTTCAAGTTTTTCTCCATGCATTCAAGCACATACTCAAACAGCAACTATCTTATATGGGCAGCAAGCACTCCATCCATTCCCCATCGGTTACTTCACACTTAGGCATAACTTTCAATGGAATCTTCCCTAAAGAGGCACCCAACGGTCGTTCCCAATGCCAGAGGAAATCAAGATCCCCAGCACAGATCACGCTTCAGTTTCTATCACTGCTGCAAACCCAGAGCTCAGCAGGTGCCAATTCCTGCCCTCACCTGTGATGGCATCAGTGGAGATGGGGCCCAGCCTTTTTCTCCCCGACACCCCGTACAGGTTGAACTTGTAGCGGCGGGACGGCACCAGCCCAGGCACGGTCACTGTGCGCGACCCACCGTCCACGGGCAGCACCTGTGGCTGGCCTTGTGCATCCTTGTACTGCACCGTGAAGGAGTCAAAGGAGCCCTCGGGACGGCTCCACTCAGCTGGACGGTGTCGGGGCTGACATGGGATGCTGTCAGCTCACCCAGGGCGTGGTGGGGAAGGTGGCTCCTCCTTTGCTGGAGCTGCAGCTGCAAGACAAAGTAAATGTCCACACACCCAACAAGCCACGTGTTCATCACCTTACAAAGACATTCACAAAATCATCCACCTGTGCTCACTGAAGAGTTATCTGCTCAACCACCCAACCTTCCATCCATCCAAACATCCGTGCAACCAAGCCCTCACCACTGATTACTACCCACTACTCATCCAATCCTGCGTGCTCCTATCCCTTCGTACATTCCTAATCTGACACAGAACATTTCCATTCCATTTAGAACCCAGCCACCAGCACAGCCCAGCGCACAGCTCCTGCCATGCACCAAGCTCAAGGCCCAGAGAGGAGCAGCATGCAGGGCCCTCACCTGTGATGGTGTCAGTGGAATGGGGCCCAGACGTGTCCCTGACCCCACACCGCCATACAGGTTGAACTGGTAGGGGTGGGATGGCAGCAAACCAGACACGGTCGCTGTACGGGACCCACTATCAAAGTGCAGCTTCTGTGGCTGTCCGTGCTCGTCCATGTACTGCAGTGTGAAGGAGTCAAAGGAGCCCTCGGGGATGCTCCACTCCAGCTGGACAGAGTTTGGGCTGACATGGGATGCTGTCAGTTCTCCAAGGCGTGGCTGGGATGGTGGTTCCTCCTCCTCCATCTCTTCTGTAGCTGCTACACAGAAGGCACAATGCAGGATTGAAGCTTGGTCATGTCCATCAGTCACATCCATCCATCCAAACACCCTCTTCCATCTTTCTTCGAACCTACTCCTTACTTGAACCGTGTAACACAGCTGTCATTCCTCCACACCGCCACCTTCCAGACACCCTGGTTATTGTCCCACCATTCACACAAGGATTCTCTCTGTATGTCTACCCAATCATTTTTCTATGCAACTACATATTCAGTCATACATACCAAGGGTCAGTTAACTCCCTCCACCCAAGAATTAACTCATTCACCTGTGCACATACCCATTTATTTTATCAGTCCACCAAGGATCTACCAACCCAACATTCACCCATGCATCTATTCTCAAAATATTCCACCCTTCCTTTAATTCTTCCATGTATCTGCCCATTCATTCAAACAAATACCCAAACAGCCACTATCTAATATGCGCAGCAAGCACTCCATCCATTCCACATTGTTTCCTGCTTACTTCACACACCAACTAATGGATACTTCTCTAAAGAGGCACTCAATGGCTGTTCACACTGCCAGAGGAAATCAAGAACCACAGCACAGATCACGCTTCAGTTTCTATCTGAAGCAAACCCAGAGCCCAAAAGGTGCCAATTCCTGCCCTCACCTGTGATGGCATCAGTGGAGATGGGGCCCAGCCGTTTCCGCCCCCACATCCCGTACAGGTTGAACTTGTAGCGGCGGGACGGTGCCAGCCCGGGCACGGTCACTGTGCGCGACCCACCGTCTACAGGCAGCACCTGCGGCTGGCCTTGTGCATCCTTGTACTGCACTGTGAAGGAGTCAAAGGAGCCCTCGGGGACGCTCCACTGCAGCTGGATGGAGTTGGGACTGATGTGAGACGCTGTCAGCTCACCCAGGCGTGGTTTGGATGGTGAGTCCTCATCTTTCCTTGCTGTTGGTGCAACACATTGGGCACAATGTTGTGCTTAAACGTTTCTGGTCTATCTTTCCCTCCACCCATTCATACATGCCTCCATCTATTTGCATGCACACTATTCCATAACTCTGGCCACTAATTTAACCTGTCATTCTGCCTACTCAGTACTCTATGTACCCATATACCATATATTATGGACTCTGTCCTGATCGGCACTGAATGAACCATAGACCTAACCATCAATGCATTAATACATTAATCCCCAAAATCAATACATCCTAACCCCAATGGTAGTATCCATCCATTAATGTACCAGCATTCTAATCATATAGCCTTAGAATCAACTCAGCATCCTGCAGTCCCTTTATTCACCCAAACACTCACCCACCTATACTTACATGCACTTCTTTAACTGCAAAACAGATCACTCCTACAATCTTCCAGTCTACAGCCTTAACATAATTCTCCCCAGCCATTCATCCATGTAATCGTCAGGAGTTGGAGGAACAGTGACAACAATTTAACCACCCAAACATCCACCAACCATCCAACCACCCAACCAAGCCACCACCCTCCAACCAACCATCAACCAACAAACCAACAACCATCAAAACAACCGACCAGTGACTGAGACATTGCTTGAGCTCTTTTCACACCCCTCCCTTCCTCAACTTATTTTACAACAATAATTAACTTATTTCATTAACATTATTAAAACCATGTGCTTATGCAATACTCCATCCACCCAATTCCCCATTTCCATATTCAATCACCCATTTATCCCATCTTTGAGTACATAGAAAGATCTGACCCATCCATCAAATACACCAGCCATCCACACAAAAAAGACCAACCATCCACAAAAAGAGATGGACATACATCCTAAGGTCCATTATTTCCCTCTTTCTGCCATTTAACTATTGACCCTACCAGAAACCAGTATATCTTGACACTCTAGATTTTACTTGCACTCATCCCTTCCCATAATTCTCATTGCTCTAACCACCCACCTTTAAGTAAAGCTGTATACAGGCTCTCCAACCTTCACACAGCCACCCATTCACCTATCCAATACCAAACCATTGCCCAAAATTTAACCACAGTTCCCACAGTGCAAGAAGTAATGAGTGCAGCCCCAGGCAAGGTAGTAGCTGTATTCCAGTCACACAGAATAAAAGAGACATAGGGTGAGCAGGAGCACTGACCTGTGATGGCATCAGTGGAGATGGGGCCCAGCCGTTTCCGCCCCCACAGCCCATATAGGTTGAACTTGTAGCGGCGGGATGGCACCAGCCCAGGCACGGTCACTGTGCGTGACCCACCGTCCACAGGCAGCACCTGCGGCTGGCCTTGTGCATCCTTGTACTGCACTGTGAAGGAGTCAAAGGAGCCCTCGGGACGCTCCACTGCAGCTGGACGGTGTCGGGCTGACATGGGATGCTGTCAGCTCTCCCAGGCGTGGTGGGGAAGGTGGCTCCTCCTGTGCTGGAGCTGCAGCTGCAAGACAAAGTAAATGTCCACACACCCAATTAGCCATCTGTTCATCACCTACCAAACATTCAGCCAAGCATCCACCTGTGCTCACTGAAGAGTTATCTGCTCAACCACCCAACCTTCCATCCATCCAAACATCCGTGCAACCAAGCCTCACCACTGATTATACCCACTACTCATCCAATCTGCGTGCTCTATCCCTTCGTACATTCCTAATCTGACACAGAACATTTCCATTCCATTTAGAACCAGTCACCAGCACAGCCCAGCAAAACGGCTCTGCCATGCACCAAGCTCAAGGCCCAGAGAGGAGCAGCATGCAAGGGCCCTCACCTGTGGATGGTGTCAGTGGAGATGGGGCCAAGACCGTGTCTGCCCCCAGACCCCATACAGGTTGAACTGGTAGGGGTGGGATGGCAGCAAACCAGACACGGTCGCTGTGCGCGACCCACTATCCAAGTGCAGCTCCTGCGTCTGGCCTTGTGCATCCATGTACTGCACTGTGAAGGAGTCAAAGGAGCCCTCGGGGACGCTCCAGTCCAGCTGGACGGAGTTTGGGCTGACATGGGATGCTGTCAGCTCTCCGAGGTGTGGCTGGGATGGTGGTTCCTCCTCCTCCATCTCTTCTGCAGCTGCAACACAGAAGGCACAATGCAGGACAGAAGCATGGTCCTGTCTACAGCTCACATCCAAACAAGTATCTGTCCATTCAATCACCCCCTCTCTGTTTCCTTTCCTCTTCATCTTTGAATCATGTAACCCAACTGCCACTCCTTCATACCAACAGCATCCAGACACCCAGGTTACTCACCCACCATTCATACAAAGATTCTCTTTGTACTTCTAGGCAATCACTTTTCTATGCATCCACACATTCAGCCCATCTGACCAAGGGACAATTGGACAATTAGCTCCATCCACTCAAGAAGTAAGTCATCAACCTGTGAACATAACCATCCATTTTGCCAGTCCACTAAGGATTTACCTATTGATTTTTCACCCATTCATCTATTCCTCCTTTATTCCATTCATCTTTTCACAACTTCGTGATTCTGTTCATCCATTCCAACAGATAATGAATCAACCAGACACCATACCATTTCAACAGACAACACTTCATCCATTCCCTATTGGTCACTTCATACTTCACACACTGATTAATGGATCCCCCCTAAAGTGGCACCCAAAAGCTGCTCCCGTGGTCAGAGGAAATCAACATTCCCAGCAAAGGCCACATTTCAGTTTCTATCTGCAGCAAAGCCAGAGCCCAGCAGGTTCCAATTCCTGCCCTCACCTGTGACAGCATCAGTGGAGATGGGGCCCAGCCGTTTTCGCCCCCACACCCCATACAGGTTGAACTTGTAGCGGCGGGATGGCGACAGCCCAGGCACGGTCACTGTGCGCGACCCACCATCCACAGGCAGCACCTGTGGCTGGCCTTGTGCATCCTTGTACTGCACCGTAAAGGAGTCAAAGGAGCCCTCGGGGACGCTCCACTGCAGCTGGACGGAGTTGGGGCTGACGTTGGATGCTGTCAGCTCTCCTAGGTGTGGCTGGGATGGTGGTTCCTCCTCCTCCATCTCTTCTGCAGCTGCAACACAGAAGCCACAATGCAGGATAGAGGCTTGGTCTTGTCCATGGCTCACATCCAACTAAGGATTCTTCCATCCCATCTCTGTTTCCTTTCTTCATTCATCTTTGAAACATGTAACTCAGCTGCCATTCTTTTACATGGCCAACCTCCAGACACCCAGGTTCCTTTCCCACCATTCACACAAGGATTCTCTACGAACTTCAATCCAATTATTTTTCTATGCAACCACACTCTCAGTCCAGCAGAGCAAGGGACACTTACTTAATATTCCACCAGGGCATGTTCATCCACTGTGTGAGTGGACCAAGGATCTACCTACCCATTGTTTTACCAACTACCTATTCCTTAACTATACCACCCATCCTCTCACTCCTTTATTGTATCTGTCCATCTATTCTAACACACAGTTATTTAAGCAGCTACCATGTCATCTCAACAGCCATCACTCCATCCATTCCCCATCGGTCACCTCACACTTATGCATAACTTTCAATGGATCCTTCCATAAACAGGCACCTAAAGCTGCTCCCGTTGCTAGAGAAAATCAAGATCCCCAACACAGGCCATGTTTCAGATTCTACCTGCTGCAAACCCAGAGCCCAGCAGGTGCCAATTCCTGCCCTCACCTGTGACCGCATCAGTGGAGATGGGGCCCAGCCTTTTTCGCCCCCACACCCCGTACAGGTTGAACTTGTAGCGGCGGGACGGAACCAGCCCAGGCACGGTCACTGTGCGCGACCCACCATCCACAGGCAGCACCTGCGGCTGGCCTTGTGCATCCTTGTACTGCACCGTGAAGGAGTCAAAGGAGCCCTCGGGGACGCTCCACTGCAGCTGGACGGAGTCAGGGCTGACATGGAATGCTGTCAGTTCTCCTAAGCTTGGCTGGGATGGTGGTTCTTCTTCCTCCATCTCTTCTGCAGCTGCAACACAGAAGCCACAATGCAGGATAGAGGTTTGGTCCTGTCCATGGCTCACATCCAACCAAGGATCCGTCCGTCCCTTCTCTCTCTCTCTGATTCCTTTCTTCATTCATCTTTTAAACATGTAACTCAGCTGCCATTCTTTTACACCACCAGCATCCAGACACCCAGGTTCCTTTCCCACCATTCACACAAGTATTCTCTAGGAACCTCAATCCAATCATTTTTCTATGCAACCACACGTTCCACCCAACAGAGCAAGGGACACTTAATCAGTATTCCACCCAAGGTATGTACATCCACTGTGCCAGTGGACCAAGGATCAACCTACCCATTGTTCAACCAACTACCTATTCTTTAACAACAACAGCCTTAACAACAACAACTTTAACAACAAGATCCCCAGGCAGCCATATAGGCTTGTGACGGAGTGGCTGGAGTACTGTGTGGAGTAAACAGACCTGGGGATACTGATTGATGCTCGGCTGAACATGAGCCAACAGTGTGCCTGGGAGGCCAAGAAGGCCAACAGCATCCTGACTTGTATCAAAAACAGTGTTACTAGCAGGAACAAGAAGGTAATTGCCCCCTGTACCTGGCACTGGTGAAGCTGTACCTTGAGTACTGTGCTCAGTTTTGGGCCCCTCGCTGCAAGAAAGACACTGAGGCCCTGGAACGCGTTCAGAGGAGGGCTACAAAGCTTGTGAGGGGTCTGGAGCACAGGCCTTATGAGGAGAGGCTGAGGAAGCTGGGATTGTTCAGCCTGGAGAAGAAGAGGCTCAGGGGAGACCTCATTGCTCTCTATAACTTCCTGAAGGGAGGTTGTAGTGAGCTGGGGGTTGGCCTCTTCTCTCGTGTAATCAGTGATAGAACTAGAGGGAATGGTTTTAAGCTGCGCCAGGGGAGGTTCAGGCTGGACATTAGGAAGTATTACTTTCTCGGAAAGGGTGATGAGGCATTGGAATGCACTGCCCAGGGAGGTGGTTGAGTTGCCGACCATGGAGGTGTTCAAGAAAAGTTTGGATGTTGTGTTGAGCGATATGATTTAGCTGGGAAGTATTGGTGATTGTTGGACTGGATGATCTTCTAGATCTTTTACAACCTTGATTATTCTGATTCTGATTCTTAAGTATACCACACAACATTTCACTCATTTGTGTATCTGTCCATCCATTCTAACACACAGATATTTAAGCAGCCACCATCTCATCTCAACAGACAGCATTCCATCCATTCCCCATTGGTCACTTCACACTTACGCATAACTTTCAATAGATTCTTCCATAAAAAGCACCCAACAGCTGCTCCAATTGCCAGAGGAAATCAAGATCCCCAGCACAGGCCATGATTCAATTCCTACTTCCTGCAAACCCAGAACGCAGCAGGTGCCAATTCCTGCCCTCACCTGTGACGGCATCAGTGGAGATGGGGCCCAGCCGTTTTCGCCCCCACAGCCCGTACAGGTTGAACTTGTAGCGGCGGGACGGTGCCAGCCAAGGCACGGTCACTGTGCGTGACCCGCCATCCACAGGCAGCACCTGTGGCTGGCCTTGTGCATCCTTGTACTGCACCGTGAAGGAGTTAAAGGAGCCCTCGGGGATGCTCCACTCAAGCTGGATGGAGTCGGGGCTGACGTGGGATGCTGTCAGCTCACCCAGGCGTGGTGGGGAAGGTGGCTCCTCCTTTGCTGGAGCTGCAGCTGCAAGAGAAAGTAAGTGTCCACACACCCAACAAGCCACGTGTTCAACAACTTACCAAGCATTCATCAAAACATCCACCTGTGCTCACTGAAAAGTTATCTACTCAACCACCCAACCTTCCATCCATCTAAACATCCGTGCAACCAAGCCCTAACTACCCACTACTCCTCTAATCCTGCAGGCTCACATAGCTTCGTACATTCCCAATCTGACACGGAACATTTCCATTCCCGTTCAGAACCCAGTCACCAGCACAGCTCAGCACATAGCTCCTGCCATGCACCAAGCTCAAGGCTGAGAGAGGAGCAGCATGCAGGGGCCCTCACCTGTGATGGTGTCAGTGGAGATGGGGCCCAGACGTGTCTGCCCCCACACACCATACAGGTTGAACTGGTAGGGGTGGGATGGCAGCAAACCAGACACAGTCGCTGTGCGCGCCCCACTATCCAAGTGCAGCTCCTGTGGCTGTCCATGCTCATCCATGTACTGAACTGTGAAGGAGTCAAAGGAGCCCTCGGGGATGCTCCACTGCAGCTGGACAGAGTTTGGGCTGACATGGGATGCTGTCAGTTCTCCAAGGCGTGGCTGGGATGGTGGTTCTTCCTCCTCCACCTCTTCTGCAGCTGCAACACAGAAGGCACAATGCAGGATAGAAGCAAGGTGATGTCCATGGCTCACAGCCATCCATCCATCCCGTCACCCTCTCTTTGTTCCCTTTCTTCATCCATCTTTGAATCTACTCCTTATTTGTACCTTGTAAGGCAGCTGCCATTCCAGCATCCAGACACCCAGGTTACTGTCACACCATTCACACAAGGATTCTCTCTGTACATCTATCCAATCATTTCTCTATGCAATCACATGTTCAGTCCAACAGACCAAGAGACACTTACTCAATATGTCACCAAAGGATTATTTCACTCACTCGTTCACATACCCATCCACTGTACCAGTTCACGAAGGTTCTCTACCTGTCCATCCTTCAATGAACTACCTATTCCTAAATTATACCACCCATTCTTTCTATCCTTTGTTTATCTGTCCTGTCCATACATTCCAACACACAGTTATCTATCAGCCACCATCTCATCCCAACAGACAGCACTCCATCATTCCCCATTGGTTCCTGCTAACTTCATGCACCAACTAATGGTTACTTCCCTAAAGAGGCACCCAACAGCTGTTCACACTGCCAGAGGAAATCAAGATCCCCAGCACAGGCCATATTTCAGTTACAACCTGCAGCAAACCCAGAGCCCAAAGGTGCCAATTCCTGCCCTCACCTGTGATGGCATCAGTGGAGATGGGGCCCAGCCGTTTCCGCCCCCACACTCCGTACAGGTTGAACTTGTAGCGGCGGGACGGTGCCAGCCCGGGCACGGTCACTGTGCGCGACCCACCGTCCACAGGCAGCATCTGTGGCTGGCCTTGTGCATCCTTGTACTGCACCGTGAAGGAGTCAAAGGAGCCCTTGGGGACGCTCCACTCAAGCTGGATGGAGTCGGGGCTGACATGGGATGCTGTCAGCTCACCCAGGTGTGGTTGGGGTGGTTGTACATCCTTTGCTGGACTAGCAGCTGCAGTAAAAATGGAGGAATTCACAGTGAAAGCTTCTGCCCATCCACCTCTCCATCTATTCAACAACCAACCAAACATTGATCCAACCACCCAGCTGTACTCCAAGCACCAGTTTACTTAGGCATTTACTTAGACACCATTCATTTCATCCTTCCTTATTTTCCATCCATAATTCAGCTGTTATCAATCATTCCCTAATTTGTTCCTCCTCGAATCTTGCATGCTTGCATCCCTACATACGTTCCGGATCAACAACAGGAAAAAGTTTCCTTCTCAAGCAAGATGAGTGTAAGCAGGAGGAGCCATGAAAGGCTCCTGCCACAAGATGACACCACTGTCCGCCAAATTACATGGATGAGCACACAGCATCCTCACCTGTGACTGCATCAGTGGAGATGGGGCCCAGCCGTTTCCGCCCCCACACCCCGTACAGGTTGAACTTGTAGCGGCGGGACGGAACCAGCCCGGGCACGGTCACTGTGCGTGACCCACCGTCCACAGGCAGCACCTGCGGCTGGCCTTGTGCATCCTTGTACTGCACTGTGAAGGAGTCAAAGGAGCCCTCAGGGACACTCCACTCCAGCTGGACAGAGTCGGGGCTGACATGGGATGCTGTCAGCTCTCCAAGGCGTGGCTGGGATGGTGATTCTTCCTCCTCCATCTCTTCTGTAGCTGCCACACAGAAGGCACAATGCAGGATAGAAGCTTCTTAAAAATCCATCGGTCACATCCTTACATCCATCCAATCACCCTCTCTTTGTTCCCATTTTCCATACAACTTTGAATCTACTCCTTACTTTTGAACCATGTAACCCAGCTGCCATTACTTTAGAACAGATCCATCCAGTCACCCAGGTTCCTGTCCCACCATTCACATAAGGACTTCTCCATACTTTCATCCAATCATTTTTCTGTGCAAGTATACATTCTGTCTAACAGGAAGGCCGCAGACTGAGGGTTGTGGTCAATGGCTCTATGTCCAGGTGGAGGCTGGTAACATGCGGTGTCCCTCAAGGGTCTGTCTTGGGACCGGTGCTCTTTAACATCTTTATTAATGACACTGATGAGGGAATTGAGTGCACCCTCAGCAAGTTTGCTGACGACACCAAGCTGACTGGTGCAGTCGATACGGTGGAAGGAAGGGATGCCATTCAGAGGAACCTCGACAGGCTGGAAAGCTGGGCTCGGGTGAACCTAATGAGGTTCAACACAGCAAAGTGCAAGGTTTTGCACTTGGGCCGGAAGAACCCCAGTCACCTGTACAGGCTGGGAGGA
>NC_029531.1:22285-30804 GCF_001577835.2 Coturnix japonica | reverse complement strand
TGTACTGCACCGTGAAGGAGTCAAAGGAGCCCTCGGGGACGCTCCACTGCAGCTGGACGGAGTCAGGGCTGACATGGGATGCTGTCAGCTCACCCAGGCGTGGTGGGGAAGGCGGTTCCTCCTCCTCCATGTCTTCTGCCACTGCAACACAGAAGGCACAATGCAGGATAGAAGCTTCGTCCAATCCATTGGTCACATCTGTAGATCCATCCAATCACCCTCTCTTTGTTCCCATTTTCTATACAACTTTGAATCTACTCCTTACTTGAACTATGTAACCCAGCTGCTATTACATTACAACAGTTCCATCCAGTCACCCAGGTTCCTCTCCCACCATTCACACAAGGATTCTTTCCGTACCTCTATCCAATCATTTTTCTGTGCAAGTATACGTTCTGTCTAACAGACCAAGGGACACTTATTCAAAATGATACCCAGGGATTATCTCATTCACCTGTGCACATACCCATCCACTGTACCAGTTCAACAAGGTTCTACATGTCCATCCTTCAACCAACTGCCTAATCCAAAATTATAGCACCCATTCTTTCCCTCCTTTGTTTATCTGTCTATACATTCCAACACATAGTTATTCAAGCAGCCACCATCTCATCCCAACAGCCAGCACTCCATCCATTCCCCATTGGCTCCTGCCAACTTCACGCACCAGCTCATGGATACTTCCCAAAAGAGGCACCCAACAGCTGTTCACACTGCCAGAGGAAATCAAGATCCCCAGCACAGGCCACATTACAGTTTCTATCTGAAGCAAGCCCAAAGCCCAAAAGGTGCCAATTCCTGCCCTCACCTGTGACAGCATCAGTGGAGATGGGGCCCAGCCTTTTCCGCCCCCACACTCCGTACAGGTTGAACTTGTAGCGGCGGGATGGCGCCAGGCCAGGCACGGTCACTGTGCGCGACCCACCGTCCACAGGCAGCACCTGCGGCTGGCCTTGTGCATCCTTGTACTGCACCGTGAAGGAGTCAAAGGAGCCCTCGGGGACGCTCCACTCAAGCTGGACGGAGTCGGGGCTGACATGGGATGCTGTGAGCTCTCCAAGGCGTGGTGGGGAAGGTGGTTCCTCCTGTGCTGGAGCTGCAGCTGCAAGTCAAAGTAAATGTCAACCCACCCAACTAGCCACATGTTCAACAACTCACAAAACATTCAGCCAAGCATCCACCTGTGCTCACTGAAAAGTTATCTGTTCAACAACCCATACATCCAGACATACGTACAATAAATAACTCACCACTGATCACTACCCACTACTCCTCCAATCCTGCAGGCTCCAATCCCTGCGTACATTATCAATCTGACACAGAATGTTTGCATTCCCATTCAGAACTCTGTCATGCAGGGACCCTCACCTGTGATGGTGTCAGTGGAGATGGGGCCTAGACGTGTCTGCCCCCACACGCCGTACAGGTTGAACTTGTAGGGGTGGGATGGCAGCAAACCAGACACAGTCGCTGTACGGGACCCACTATCCAAGTGCAGCTCCTGTGGCTGTCCATGCTCGTCCATGTACTGCATTGTGAAGGAGTCAAAGGAGCCCTCGGGGACGCTCCACTCCAGCTGGACAGAGTTTGGGCTGACATGGGATGCTGTCAGTTCTCCAAGGCGTGGCTGGGATGGTGGTTCCTCCTCCTCCGTCTCTTCTGCAGCTGCAACACAGAAGCCACAATGCAGGATAGAAGCTTGGTCCTGTCTATGGCTCACCTCCAACCAAGGATCCGTCCATCCAGTCTCCCTCTCTCTGATTCCTTTCTTCATTCATCTTTGAATCATGTAACCCAGCTGCCATTCTTTCACGTCACCGGCATCGAGACACTCAGGTTCCTGTTCCACCATTCACACAAGGATTCTCCCTGTACTTCTACCCAATCAATTTTCTATGCAACCGCATGCTCAGTCCAACAGAGCAAGGGACACTTATTAACTATATATCATCCAAGGAATGTTCATCCACTGTGTGAGTGGACCAAGGATCTACCTACCCATTGTTTTACCAACTACCTATTCCTTAACTATACCACCCATCCTTTCACTCCTTTGTGTGTCTGTCCATCCATTCTAACACACAGTTACTTAAGCAGCTATCATCTCATCTCAACCGCCAGTACTCCATCCATTCCCAATTGGTCATTTCACATTTATGCATATCTTTCAATGGATACATCCCTAAACAGGCACCCAAAGGCTGTTCCTATTGCCAGAGGAAATCAACATCCCCAGCACAGGCCATTTATCTGTTTCTATCTGCAGCAAACTCAGAGCCCACCTGGTCCCAACTCCTGTCCTCACCTGTGACTGCATCAGTGGAGATGGGGCCCAGCCTTTTTCGCCCCCACACCCCGTACAGGTTGAACTTGTAGTGGCGGGATGGCGCCAGCCCGGGCACGGTCACTGTGCGTGACCCACCGTCCACAGGCAGCATCTGTGGCTGGCCTTGTGCATCCTTGTACTGCACTGTGAAGGAGTCAAAGGAGCCCTCGGGGACGCTCCACTGCAGCTGGATGGAGTTGGGGCTGACATGGGATGCTGTCAGTTCTCCTAAGCTTGGCTGGGATGGTGGTTCTTCTTCCTCCATCTCTTCTGCAGCTGCAACACAGAAGCCACAATGCAGGATAGAGGCTTGGTCCTGTCCATGGCTCACATCCAACCAAGGATCCGTCCGTCCCATCTCTGTTTCCTTTCTTCATTCATCTTTTAAACACGTAACCCAGCTGCCATTCTTTCGTACCGCCAGCATTCAGATACCCAGGTTCCTGTCCCACCATTCACACAAGGATTCTCTACGAACTTATATCCAACCATTTTTCTATGCAACCACACGTTCAGTCCAACAGAGCAAAGGACACTTACTCAGTATGCCACGGAAGGTACGTACATCCACTGCAGCACTGGACTGGGGATCTACCTACCCATTCTTCAACCAACTCCTAAATTATAGCTCCTAAATTATTCCTAATTACTCCTAAATTATAGCACTCATCCTTTCACTCTTTTGTGTATCTGTTCATCTATTCTAACACACAGTTATTCAAGCAGGCACCGTCCCATCTCAACAGCCAGCATTCCATCCATTCCCCATTGATCTCTTCATATTTATTCATATCTTTCAATGGATGCTTTGCCAAACATGCACCCAACAGCTGTTCCCATTGGCAGATGAAATTAACATCCCAAGCACAGGCCACATTTCAGTTCCTTCCCCTTGCAAAGGAAGAGCCTAAAAGGTGCCAATTCCTGCCCTCACCTGTGACTGCATCAGTGGAGATGGGGCCCAGCCGTTTCCGCCCCCACACTCCATACAGGTTGAACTTGTAGCGGCGGGACGGCGCCAGCCCAGGCACGGTCACTGTGCGTGACCCACCATCCACGGGCAGCACCTGCGGCTGGCCTTGTGCATCCTTGTACTGCACTGTGAAGGAGTCAAAGGAGCCCTCCGGGACACTCCACTGCAGCTGGACAGAGTCAGGGCTGACGTGGGATGCTGTCAGCTCTCCTAGGTGTGGCTGGGAAGGTGGTTCTTCTTCCCCAATCTCTTCTGCAGCTGCAACACAGAAGGCACAATGCAGGATAGAAGCTTGAGTCTGTCCATCTTTCACATCTATCCATCAATCCAAACACCCTTTCTCTGTTCCCTTTTTCCACCCATCTTTGAACCATGTAACACAACTGCCATTCTTTCACACCGCCAGATGGTAGGTCACTGTCCCTATCTTCACAAATTAATTCTCTATGAACTTCTAACCAATCATTTTTCTATGCAAGCACACGTTCAGTCCAACAGAGCAAGGGACACTTACTCAATATGTCACCCAAGGTGTGTACCTCCACTGTGCCAGTGGACCAAGAATCAATCTACCCATTCATCAACCAACTACTTACTCCTAAATTATAGCACCCATCCTTTCATTCATTCATGTATCTGTCCATCCATTCAAGCAGTCACCAACTCATCTCAACAGACAGCACTCCATCCATTCCCCATCATTCACTTCATACTTATGCATAACTTTCAATGGACCCGTCCCTAAACAGGCACCTAACAGCTGTTCTTGATGCAAGTGGGAATCAAGATCCCCAGCACAGGCCAGGTTTCAGTTTCTACCTGCTGCAAACCAAGAGCCCACAAGCTGCCAATTCCTGCTCTCACCTGTTACAGCATCAGTGGAGATGGGGCCCAGCCTTTTTCGCCCCCACACTCCATACAGGTTGAACTTGTAGCGGCGGGACGGCACCAGCCCAGGCACGGTCACTGTGCGCGACCCACCGTCTACAGGCAGCACCTGTGGCTGGCCTTGTGCATCCTTGTACTGCACCGTGAAGGAATCAAAGGAGCCCTCAGGGACACTCCACTGTAGCTGGACGGAGTTGTGGCTGACATGGGATGCTGTCAGCTCACCCAAGCGAGGTTGGGATGGTGGTTCCTCCTGAGCTGGAGCTGCAGCTGCAATGAAGAGTGGGGATTTCATGGTAACAATATCCACGCAACAGATGCCCATCTATGCAAGAACCAATGCATCTTGCATGCAACTCTACAGCTGTGCCCTGAGAACAAATTATCACCACAACATTCTATTCATCCATCCACCGTTCCTTCCAACCTTAACAGAGCAATTACCAGTCTCTCTTTACTCTGTTCTCCCACGGGTCTTGCAGGCTCCCATCCCTACAGAGTTTCCAAATCAACAAGAAGGAAACATTTCCTTCCCTATGCAAGAGGAATATAAACTAGGGCTGCTGTGAAAGGCTCCTGCCACAAGACAACACCACAGCCAGCCAAATGACACGGATGAGCACACAACATTCTCACCTGTGACAGCATCAGTGGAGATGGGGCCCAGCCTTTTTCGCCCCCACACTCCATACAGGTTGAACTTGTAGCGGCGGGACGGTGACAGCCCAGGCACGGTCACTGTGCGTGACCCACCATCCACGGGCAGCACCTGCGGCTGGCCTTGTGCATCCTTGTACTGCACCGTGAAGGAGTCAAAGGAGCCCTCCGGGACGCTCCACTCAAGCTGGACGGACTTGGGGCTGACATGGGATGCTGTCAGCTCACCCAGGCGTGGTGGGGATGGCGGCTCCTCTTGTGCTGGAGCTGCAGCTGCAATGCAAAGCAAATGTCCACACACCCAACTAGCCACGTGTTCATCAAGTTATAAAGCATTCACCCACGCATCCACCTCTCCTCACTGAAAAGTTATCTACTCAACAACCCATTCATCCAAACATCCATGCAGCCAAGCCCTCACCACTGATAGCTACCCACTACTCCTCCAATCCTGCAGGCTCCCATCCCTTTATACATTCCCAATCTGACATAGAATGTTTGCATTCCCATTCAGAACCCAGTCACCAGCACAGCCTAGAGCACAGCTCCTGCCATGCACCAAACTCAAGGCTGAGAGAGGAGCAGCATGCAGGGGCCCTCACCTGTGATGGTGTCAGTGGAGATGGGGCCCAGACGTGTCTGCCCCCACATGCCATACAGGTTGAACTGGTAGGGGTGGGATGGCAGCAAACCAGACACGGTCGCTGTGCGCGACCCACTATCTAAGTGCAGCTCCTGCGTCTGGCCTTGTGCATCCTCGTACTGCACTGTGAAGGAGTCAAAGGAGCCCTCGGGGATGCTCCACTCCAGCTGGACAGAGTTTGGGCTGACATGGGATGCTGTCAGCTCTCCGAGGCGTGGCTGGGAAGGTGGTTCTTCTTCCTCCATCTCTTCTGCAGCTGCAACACAGAAGGCACAATGTACGATAGAAGCGTGGGTCTGTACATCTATCCACCAATCCAAACACCCTTTCTCTGTTCCCTTTTTCCACCCATCTTTGAACCATGTAACACAACTGCCATTCTTTCACACCGCCAGATGGTAGGTCACTGTCCCTATCTTCACAAATTAATTCTCTATGAACTTCTAACCAATCATTTTTCTATGCAAGCACACGTTCAGTCCAACAGAGCAAGGGACTGAATAAGTCCCTTATGACTCAATAAGTCACCCAAGGTATGTTCATCCATATTGCCTGTGGACCAAGGATCTACCTTCCCATTCATCAAACAACTACCTACTCCTAAATTATAGCACCCATCCTTTCACTCTTTTGTGTATCTGTTCATCCATTCTAACACACAGTTATTCAAGCAGGCACCATCTCATCTCAACAGCCAGCATTCCATCCATTCCCAATTGATCTCCTCATATTTATTCATATCTTTCAATGGATGCTTTGCCAAATGTGCACGTAACAGTTGTTCCCATTGGCAGATGAAATTAACATCCCCAGCATGGTCATGTTTCAGTTTCTATCTGCAGTAAACCCAGAGCCCAAAAGGTGCCAATTCCTGCCCTCACCTGTGACAGCATCAGTGGAGATGGGGCCCAGCCTTTTCCGCCCCCACACCCCATACAGGTTGAACTTGTAGCGGCGGGACGGTGCCAGCCCAGGCACGGTCACTGTGCGCGACCCACCATCCACGGGCAGCACCTGTGGCTGGCCTTGTGCATCCTTGTACTGCACCGTGAAGGAGTCAAAGGAGCCCTCGGGGACACTCCACTCCAGCTGGACGGAGTCGGGGCTGACATGGGATGCTGTCAGCTCACCCAGGCGTGGCTGGGTTGGTTGTACATCCTTTGCTGGACTAACAGCTGCAATACAGAGGGAAGAAAGAGCAGTGAAAGGATCTACCCATCCAGCTCTTCACTTATTCAACAACTAAGCAAACATACATCCAACCACCCAGCTGTACTCCAAGCACCAAACTACTTAGGCACCATTCCAAGCATCCATCCTTTCTTCCATCCATAATGCAACTGTTATCACTCATTCCCTATTTTGTTCTTCCTCTTGCATGCTTGCATTGCTACATACATTCCAGATCAACAAGGAAAAGTTTCCTTCTCAAGCAAAATGACTGTAAGCAGGATGGGCCATGAAAGGCTCCCACCACAAGACAACACCACAGTCAGCCAAAGGACATGGATAAGCACACAGCATCCTCACCAGTGACTGCATCAGTAGAGATGGGGCCCAGCCTTTTTCGCCCCCACACCCCATACAGGTTGAACTTGTAGCGGCGGGACGGCACCAGCCCAGGCACGGTCACTGTGCGCGACCCACCGTCTACAGGCAGCACCTGCGGCTGGCCTTGTGCATCCTTGTACTGCACCGTGAAGGAGTCAAAGGAGCCCTCGGGGACGCTCCACTGCAGCTGGACGGAGTCAGGGCTGACATGGAATGCTGTCAGTTCTCCTAAGCTTGGCTGGGATGGTGGTTCTTCTTCCTCCATCTCTTCTGCAGCTGCAACACAGAAGCCACAATGCAGGATAGAGGCTTGGTCCTGTCCATGGCTCACATCCAACCAAGGATCCGTCCGTCCCATCTCTGTTTCCTTTCTTCATTCATCTTTTAAACACGTAACCCAGCTGCCATTCTTTCGTACCGCCAGCATTCAGATACCCAGGTTCCTGTCCCACCATTCACACAAGGATTCTCTACGAACTTATATCCAACCATTTTTCTATGCAACCACACGTTCAGTCCAACAGAGCAAAGGACACTTACTCAGTATGCCACGGAAGGTACGTACATCCACTGCAGCACTGGACTGGGGATCTACCTACCCATTCTTCAACCAACTCCTAAATTATAGCTCCTAAATTATTCCTAATTACTCCTAAATTATAGCACTCATCCTTTCACTCTTTTGTGTATCTGTTCATCTATTCTAACACACAGTTATTCAAGCAGGCACCGTCCCATCTCAACAGCCAGCATTCCATCCATTCCCCATTGATCTCTTCATATTTATTCATATCTTTCAATGGATGCTTTGCCAAACATGCACCCAACAGCTGTTCCCATTGGCAGATGAAATTAACATCCCAAGCACAGGCCACATTTCAGTTCCTTCCCCTTGCAAAGGAAGAGCCTAAAAGGTGCCAATTCCTGCCCTCACCTGTGACTGCATCAGTGGAGATGGGGCCCAGCCGTTTCCGCCCCCACACTCCATACAGGTTGAACTTGTAGCGGCGGGACGGCGCCAGCCCAGGCACGGTCACTGTGCGTGACCCACCATCCACGGGCAGCACCTGCGGCTGGCCTTGTGCATCCTTGTACTGCACTGTGAAGGAGTCAAAGGAGCCCTCCGGGACACTCCACTGCAGCTGGACAGAGTCAGGGCTGACGTGGGATGCTGTCAGCTCTCCTAGGTGTGGCTGGGAAGGTGGTTCTTCTTCCCCAATCTCTTCTGCAGCTGCAACACAGAAGGCACAATGCAGGATAGAAGCTTGAGTCTGTCCATCTTTCACATCTATCCATCAATCCAAACACCCTTTCTCTGTTCCCTTTTTCCACCCATCTTTGAACCATGTAACACAACTGCCATTCTTTCACACCGCCAGATGGTAGGTCACTGTCCCTATCTTCACAAATTAATTCTCTATGAACTTCTAACCAATCATTTTTCTATGCAAGCACACGTTCAGTCCAACAGAGCAAGGGAC
>NC_029531.1:0-22260 GCF_001577835.2 Coturnix japonica | reverse complement strand
TACTTGAACCATGGAACACAGCTGCCATACCTTCACACCACCACCATCCAGACACTCAGGTTCCTGTCCCACCATTCACACAATAATTCTCTCTGTACTTCTGTTCAATCATTTTTCTATGCTACCACACATTCAGTCCAACAGACTAAGGGACAATTATCCAATTATCCCCTTCCACTGAAGAATTAACTCATTCACCTTTGCACACATCCATCCATTTTGCCAGTCCACTAAGGATCTACCTATCCATTCCTCACCCATCCATCTATTCCTAAATCATACCATTCATCCTTTCACACCTTCATGTCTCAGTTCATCCATTCCAACAGAGATTTTTTCAAGCAACCACCATCTCATCTCAACAGTCATCACTCCATCCATTCCCCATTGGTCACTTTGTACTTCATGCACCGATTAATTGATCTTCTCCTAAAGAGGCACCCAACAGCTGTTCCTGTTGCCAGAGGAAATCAACATCCCCAGCACAGGCCATGATTCACTTCCTATCTGCTGCAAACCCAGAACCCAGCAGGTACCAATTCCTGCCCTCACCTGTGACTGCATCAGTGGAGATGGGGCCCAGTCGTTTTCGTCCCCACACTCCATACAGGTTGAACTTGTAGCGGCGGGACGGCGCCAGCCCCTGCACAGTCACTGTGCGTGACCCACCATCCACAGGCAGCACCTGTGGCTGGCCTTGTGCATCCTTGTACTGCACCGTGAAGGAGTCAAAGGAGCCCTCGGGGACGCTCCACTGCAGCTGGACGGAGTCGGGGCTGACATGGGACGTTGTCAGCTCACCCAGGCGTGGTGGGGATGGTGGTTCTTCATTTGGTTTTGCTGAAGCTTCAATGGGAGCAACAGAATACACATATGAGACAGGGAGCCATTCACTTACCCACTCATCTGTGTGACTGTTGATCTATCTTTATGTGCATCCATCCACCTATAACCCATTAGCCACCCAGCTCAGAAAGCAATATATCTTTCTTCCTGTTTCTCCATTTTTCCCAATCTGTTCTCACCTACTTAATTATCTTCTTTGCCATCTCACCCAGAGTCTCATACATACACAGTTTTGCCTTTCCTTCCTTCCTTTCTTCCTTCCTTTCTTCCTTCCTTCCACCCACTTTCTACACTCATTCATAAACCCATTTTTCCATGTTTTTCAGTACTCACCACCTGCACAACTATCCATCTACCTACAACCACCCAAAGAGCCACTCTCACCCTCACTCATCTTTCCATCCTTTCAGCTCTCCAGCCCTCATACTCTGCACACACAGCACCAAACCAAGGGCCAAGTTTTGTTCCCACATCTCCCAAGTTCAAAGTTCTCATGGAGGGATCCAAAGGGGGCATGGATGGGGCTCACAGTAGCCTCACCTGTGGTGACAGCATCAGTGGAGATGAGACCAATGCGCTTCCGCCCCCACACCCCGTACAGGTTGAACTTGTAGCGGCGGGACGGTGCCAGCCCGGGCACGGTCACTGTGCGTGACCCACCATCCACAGCAAGTGCCTGTGGCTGGCCTTGTGCATCCCTGTACTGCACTGTGAAGGAGTCAAAAGTGCCCTCAAGGACACTCCATTCCAGCTGGATGGAGCTAGGAGTCACATGGGAGACTGTGAGTGTGCCCAGGCGGGGTCGCTGTGGTGGTTCCTCCTCTGATGGGGCTGCAACATTCACGACATGATGCAAGTTATAAATATCTATGCTCCCATCTACACTGCACTCAACTTTCAGTCTGTCCTTCCATTCATCCCTCTAACCACTCCCTCATCTACCCATCTCACCATCCAAACATTCAACCAAATCAAGTGCCGGTGAACACCTGAGTTACCCTATTGGCACCACTGCCACCACTGGGGGTTACCTGCTTTGGCCATGGCCCCCTGGGGCTCAGTCACCTCCACCTCATACAGGTTCTTCCACTCTGGTGGAGGCTCACTGGTGTCACCCAGCCCTGCAACCCGAAGAGCAGTGTGGGGTTATCGGATGCCACCAAGCAACACTGTCCCCATCCCCATCCCTGTCACCTACCTGCGGTCACTACGGAAGTGTAGGACTTGGAGACACGTCCCCGCACCACACCATGCACCTCCACCCGGTATGTGGCCCCTGGCACCAGCCCTGGCACCCGGGCCACTGTGGTGTCCCCTGGCACCCTCATCTCCCCTTCCTCCCCCTCTGGCTCCTCCAGCAGCCTGTAACGGATCACTACAGTCTCCGCGTGACCCCGCAGCCCATCCAAGTCCACCAGGGCCTCACCAGCAGCCCCTGGCAACACCTGGGGTTTGGGGTGAGGGCTCTGCTGGAGGTGGCGGAGGAATTGATAACGCAATGAGGCCGGGCTGCGGCGAAGCAGGTAGGAAAGGATGGCACGGGCCACTGCAGGCACTGTCTGGTTGCCTCGGAGTGGGTAATTTGTGGCCCGGAGGTGGCTTTCCAAGCGCTGCAGCAGGGAGCCATTGTAGGATGAAAGCTTGACCCCCAGCTCATGCAGGGATGGGACATTCGGGAGCACTGGGGACACAGGGGATGCTGGGGATAGTGGGGACTGTGGGGATGCTGGGGGCCATGGAGATGTAGGTGACCTCGGGGACACTGGGGACTCTGGGGACCATGGGGATTCCAGGGAAGTTGGTGCTGCAGAGGACTCCGGAGACACTGGAGACCTCAGGGATGCTGGTGACTTTGGAGATGTTGAGGACGCCGGTGACCCCAAGGACCCTGGTGACCCTGGGGATGCCGGCGACATTGGGGACCGTGGGGATGCTGGAGACCCTCGGGCTGATGGTGATGCTGGGGCCACTGGAGGTGCAAGAAATGTAGGGGTCTTCCGTGACCCCCCATGGGTGGGCTGAGATGGGGCAAGCACTGTGAAAACAAAGGGGATCCAGGTCACTAGCCCATCCCCAAAATCCCTCATCTGCCACAGCCCAGGGACATGGGGATGGATGGACACAGGAACACAGGAGGACAAACAGGTGCCTAGGGACAGACTGTGGACATTGGGGAACCACAGGGAGAGCCTGGAGGTATCCAGACTCATGGGGACAGACAGACAGGGACAGAGGGACACACAGGATATGTGGAGACAAGTGGACCCATGGGGACACATGGGGACAGACAGGGGTCACACGGACCTGAAGGGACACAAGGCCTCAAGTGAACAGATGAGCCCACGGGACACACAGCCCCATGGGGATAGATGCAGATGAACAGGCCCAGGGAGACAAATGGACCCACAGGGACAGACTGCTGACACACAGACCTCTGCAAGACAGACAGATGCATGTGGACCCGCAGAGCCATGGGAACAATAAAGACACATGGGGACAGACAGAGGCTGCAGACACTGCCCATCTCCACTCCCCCTCCAGTATCCATCCCTGCCCCATGTCTGCCTCCAGTCCTAACCCTATCCCCAAGCCTGCTCCTTCCTTCATCTCTTTAGCTGTGACATTCCCATCTTCACTTCCATGCTTGTCCCCACCTCACCCATCCCTGTTCCCACCTCAAACCCCATTCCCATGATGTCCCCACCCCCGTGCCTGCATTATTCCTGCCTCCTTGCGCTATGCTCATTCCCCTCTCTGTCCAGAATGCTGTCCCCATATGTTTCCCCCTCTCCATGTCATCTCTGCCCTCATTCTTGTGCCCACGCCACCCCACACCCCTTCTGTCCCCCATGTTGTCCCCATGCCACCTCCAAACCCATGCTGTCCCCATGCCTCCCCATGCCACCCCATGCCCCTTCTGTCCCCATGCCTGTCCCACAGCAGGTGGCACATACGGGTGCGGACACGCAGGGTGCCCGGCGCCCCGAGGTGCTGGTCCCGCTGGGCCTGGATGAAGATCTCAAAAGCTTGTCCAGGTGTCAGCCCCGTCACCTCAAAGGTGACAGCAGAGCCAGGCAGCTCGTGGGTGGTCAGTGCCGTTGGTTCATCCTGGGGACAAAGGAGATGTCAAAGACACTCTGAGGATATCACATGGGACCTCTTCCTGAACCAGGCAGCTGGCCACAGTCAACAGCTCCTCCTAGAGCCAGGAGATGCCTCAGGGATGCAGTGGGGCCATCACTGCCCCCACGCTGGGCAGTGGAAGAGAGGCCATAACTGTGACAGAGGATGTGCTGGGGATAAGCAGCAGACAGGTGACACCACTACAGCTAATCCTGGGCACAAGTATCCTCATCCCTATCCCCATCTCCAGCTCACCATAGGGATGACGGCCACCTCATAGCCATCCACAGGCTTGGCTGGCCTCGGCCAGGTCACACGGAAGGACGTCTGGTTGCGCGCAGCCAGGCGTAGTGTCACCGAGGGGATCTCTGCAGGGAAAGAGCCCAGATGGGAGGTGGCCCCACAGGAGCCCTGCATGATGAGGCAGCCACAGCGTGGGGACACATGTGGGACATCACAGGACAGTGGACCAAAGGGATGGAGTCAATATGGGGACATGGAGGGAGTTTCCAATGAACAAGGGTGTCTAAGCCACGAAGACACCAGGATACGGGGAACCCATTGGGTGGGGACACAACAGGATGGGGGACCCAAGGGATGGGGACACTGAGGGGACACAGAGGGAGTTTCCATGGTACAAAAGTGCCCAAGCCATGGGGACACCATGATACAGGGACACTCAGGGCATTGGAGGAACAACTGAAAGCATTGGGATGGGGATACTGGGAGAGCACTGGAGGACAGCAGAGGGAACCAGGGGACAGACAAGGATACATGGAGGTGGCATCAGGTCCAGGTGCCAAGGGGTCAGCAGGCTTGGGGACATACAGGACATACCGAGGGTGCAGTGGGGCCCACCACGGCCAGGGGGGCAGACAGGGGTTGCACAGAAGGGTCCCGTGAAGCCCTCAAAGCAGTGGCAGCGTCCAGCCCGGCAGCGGCCCTGGTCACTGCAGTCGAGGGGACAGCGGGGTGCGGGACACGGGAGACCATTCCCAGCCTCCCCAGGGCGGCACCCACAGCAGCCCCCTGCCCCAGGGGTGTCACACAGCTTCCACGCCGCTGTGCTCCCTGTGGGGATGAGCAGGGTCCCTGTGTGCCACATACCTCCCTTGGACTTCTCCATGTCTCCCCATATGTCCCCCCCACACCCCCACGTCCTCCATGTCCCAATATCTCACTGTCCTCCCCCTGTCCCCACCGTGTTTCACATATCCCCCATGTCCCAGCACCCACACATCTCCATATGCCCATGTCCCACAATGTTCCCTTGTCCACATCACCCATGTTCTTCACTTTCCCCATTACTCCCCATCATCCTATATCCCACATCCCCTTGCATCCCACATCACCCACGTTCCCTTGCCCACACCCCCTACATAGCTCCCATGTCCCCCCAACCATCCCCATAGCCCCCACATCCCTACCCCCATGCTCCCCACCGCGTCCCTCATATCCCCACTCTCCCCCCACATCCCTCATCTCCAAAGCCTTCCCATATCTCCCATTCTCCCCCATATCCCTGACCCCCACACCCTCCAAGCACTATCCCCCCCTCCCCCCCATACCAGTGCCAGCCTGGGGTCCCAGGCTGTCCCCGCACTGCCCCTGCAGTGCCCGCACTTCTCCCTCCAGCGCCCGCAGCCGTCCCAACACCGCCTCCAACACCTCTGCCCCACAGGAGAGCTCCGGGGATGCCGGGGGAGGACCGGGGGATGCTCCAGGATTCCCCTGTGCCCTCCGAAGCGCCAGCGCCAGCAGCAGCAGCGGCAGCCCTGGGGTCATGGTCCTATGGGGAGGGGATGGATGGCAGCGGCGCAGGGACAAAGACGGGTCTCATACACCGTGGGGGTGCACCCAGCTCCCATCCGTGGTGTCACATTCACCCCCCCCCAAGACTCCAAGGGCCCCATAGAGAGCTGGGGCTGTGGGGTGGTCCCCGGTGCTGCCAGGTACACCCCAGTGATCCCAGTTCTGACTCCAGTAGGTTCATGCACCCCCCTGCTTCAGTGCACATGAACTCCAGTAACCATCAGTAACCCTGCCCAGCAACACCATGGGGAACACAAATAACATCAGGAGCTCGTTAACACCACGGCGCAATAATTCCACTGACACCAACAGCAACAACACCAGTAACACCAGTGATGTCAGCAACATTGGCAGCACCAGCATGACGATTCATCCACTAATTCCAGTGACAACACCAGCAACTCCAGTACTGCCAGCAGCACCAGCAACTCCAGTAGCACCAACAAATCAATTCCTCCAGGAGCTTCAATAATTCCAGTCACTGCAGCAGGACCAGTCACCCCAGTAACCCCAATAACTCCAGCAGCAGCTCCAGCAATCCCAGCAGCTCCACTAACTCTGATAACTCCGACAGCTCCAGCAGCTCCAGTAGCACCAGCAGCACCAGCCAGCTCCTCCAGTAACCCCAGTAGCCCCGTATCGCAGTGATGCTGCAGCCCCATCCCTTCCTTCCTTCCTTCCCCCCCCCCTCCACCCATCACCCCCTGGTACTTTCCCAGCTGCTCCCGGGATGGGGGGGGGGGGGGGGTCGGGATGCAACCTGTGGGTGGAGCCTGGAACTGGCCCAGTTGGGTTCAGGTGAGCCCAGCTGTGCCCAGTTGGGTCCGGTTGGTTTGGTTCAACCCACTTTGGCTCGGTTCGGTTCTGCTCACCTCGGCCCCCGTTCGGCCCCCTTGGGTTCTGCTGGGTTCTGCTGGGCCAGGCCCGGCTCGGCGGGCGGCAGCACGGCACTGAGGGCTCCGGGGCGGCTCCGGCCCTTTCATAGCCCCGGGTCGGGCTCAGGTCCAGCGCTGAGCTCATGGCGTGGCCACGGCACCTGCGGGCTGCACAGCGGGCAGCTCCAGGACACAGCAACCAGCAGCAGAACAACACAGCCGTGTCCTCACATCGGCCACGCGCTGGGGGGTGCGGGGACCACCTCCCCATGGAGTGAAGGACAGCCCTCCCCCCTCCTCTAAGTCCTGCAGGGCAGAGCAGAACCGGGCGGACCCAGAGGGGGCCGCGATGTGTTTACAGGCGGCGGTCGCTGCGGCAACCAAACATCTGGGCGGCGCAGCCAGATGTGGGGTCCAGCTGCCATAGCAGAGCAGTGACACAACGCGTGGGGGAATGAAAGGGGGGGGCTGCAGCCCGGAGCACTCCCAGTGACCCAGCACTGCCTGTCCTGGTGATCCCAGTGCTCCCAGTAACACGGCGAGGCTCATCCCAGCGCTCCCAGTATCTCAGTGCTGCCTATCCCAGCAACCAAGCGCTGCCTGCACTGATGATCCCAGGACACCCAGCTTTGCATTCCCTGCCACATGTCCTGTGGGTCCCAGTAAGCACAGTGCCACCTGCTCCAGTCATCCCAGTCCTCCCAGTAGCCACAGCCCCCAGCACTCCCAGTAACTACAGTGCTACCTGTCCCCATAATCCCAGTGCTCCCATTCAGTCAGTGCCACCTGCTCCACAGTTCCCAGTAACCACGGTGCTATTTGCCCCATATCCCCCAGCGCTCCCAGTAAAAACAACACACTGCAATTTCAGGGTTTTATGCAGTTGGCTGTGGGGCCAGGCTATGAAGTCATGTTGCAGGGGTTTGCTATGGGGCAGAGCCTTGAGGTTATGGGGCCATGCCATGGGGCCATGCTGCGTGACAGTGCCATATGGGGTTAGGGCTGAGCCACAGACAGGGCCGGGTGGGGCCATGACTCAGCCTGGCCCTGCACTCCCCCCCCCCCCTTGTGACACTTTGGGGGGAAAATCGGCCTTTTTCTTAACACCCCCCCCCCCCCGTTTCCTCCCCCCTCCCGAGCTGTTGTTGTTGCTGTGGGACGCGGGGGGGTGGGGAGCGTGGGCTCGGCACGGGTCCACCCTATGGGGGGGGGTTGGAGTCACCCAGACACCCACATCCCCATGGGACAGTGGGATGGAGGGGTGTTCAATGGGGTCCCTCCGTCTTGGGTCCCCCAGTGTAGGAGTTATGGGGCAGAGCTGGGGAAGGGAGGAGGCGGATGCTTGGGGTCCCCAGGGCCTCGGGGGGAGGGGCAGAACCCACGGGGTGGGAGAAACGGCCGCCAGGGTTCACTGGCTCGTGATCGTGTTTTGCTCTTTGCCTCCGGCTGGGCGGACCCAACCCGGGGGGGGGCTGAGGGATACATGTGGGGCTGAGACATGGGACACGTGTAGGGCTGAGGAACACGCGTGGGGCTGGGGGGGAGGGGTGCGTGGTGTGCATGACAAGTAGGGGTCAGGAGGTGACCCTAAATGTGGCTCCACAGCTTCTGCCCCCCCCTTCCCCACTGACCCCAACACAGCAGCATGTGGAACCCTTTTGGTGCCATAGGGAATAAGTGAGGCCATAAAAGATAGGAGAGAAGCAGGTGGCACAACAAAACAGCAGGAGCTG
Source organism: Coturnix japonica (assembly GCF_001577835.2). Classification (NCBI taxonomy): domain Eukaryota; kingdom Metazoa; phylum Chordata; class Aves; order Galliformes; family Phasianidae; genus Coturnix; species Coturnix japonica. The sequence continues at coordinate 13,871 of NC_029531.1, read as the reverse complement.
CGCCGTCCTGAACTGACCCTGCCGCATCCACACCATCTGTCCCCCCCCATCTCATCCTGTCCCCTTTCCTGATCCCCATATCACCCCACTGTCCCCACAGGTCCCATAGTGGGGTTAACAACATTCTAATCTGAAGAAAATAAGGCCAAGCCCAAACACAGAAGTTCTGGATGCATAGCTCACTTCCAGGTAACCCCCCCCCATTGCCAGTCCTTAAATGAGGACTGGGAAGGGGTGGATGGTGGCTCCATCCTTCCCATGCATTCAGGTGCACTGCACACATCTGAGCCCCCCTGGTTGACCCCATCAGGTTCTCAATCACTGCTTCAAGCCCTGACTTAGCGCTGCCACTCACTACACACACTGTGACATCCCAGTGATACCCTGAGCCCCCTTGGATGCCCCTAATATGCCTGGGGAACACCCCTGTGTGGGGTGGTGGCATCCTTCAGGACACCTCTGGGACCCCAACATCCTTCAGCCCTCCCAATCTCTCCTCAATTGTCCCCACTAAGACCCACCCAGACACGGTGATGGGTGGGAGGAGTTGAAAGGGACAGATTTAAGCTGTCAGATAAGGAGTCAAAGGGGAGATGGAACAGCTCCATCAATTGGCCCAGGGAGGTGAAGCAGAACAGCCGGCCTGAGCGCGTGGCTCCCTCACTTTGGGCAGCTGAAACCACTGTTTGTTTGTGCTGTTTGTGTTTTTAAGGGTTGTGTTGGTGGTTTCTGGGATTCTCGAAGGTTGTGTCAGAGGTCCCAGCGCGTCACGGTGATGAAGAGCAGCAGCGGGGAATCGTTCCTTGTGCTGGCAAATATGCAGAAACTCCAGGAGAAATTCCATGCGGGGAATCTCGTGGTTGGCCGCAGCAGTGACAGTGCAGCAATACAAGAATGTCAATAGCAGGACGCGACTGTGTGTAACATCGCCACAAAAAGGAAGCGAGACTTAATGACATCAGCTTAATCAGTGTGTTAGAACACACACCAAAGCTGTGTGAAATCCTGCACCAATGCCCCAGGGCAGCTTTCTGCTAATGAGAGATGGATGTCAGGGACAACAAACAACCAGCAGCTCACAAAGCAGAGCCTGATCCTCAGGCTTTATGCTGCTCTGGGTGTGCTTGCTCCCTGCTTTACTGCCTGGCACCCCATTCCATTGCATGGGATAATGCAGGACCCGATTCAGGTTTGTCACTGAGCCTCATTGAGGGACAACAAGGGGTTAAAAACTACAGGCTGAGCTGTGGGGGAGGAGGAGGGGTCCAAGTAAAATCCATTCAGCCTCCTCATATCTACAAGGGGTGGGATGGATGGATGCTCACGCTGAAGGGCTGTTTAAAAACACTGAAACACAACTTATTTCTCATGGCAGAGCGAGTCATCAATGTACATTTCTCACCTAGGAGCCAGAAATTGGTTCTGGCACTTTGGCACATCGTATTTTGTTCTGTTTGCATGGCTCATCCGAACTGAACTGAACTACTCAGACCCTTAAGATCTCTGCTTCTGTATGTAAAACCAAGTATCTTTAAGGTCTAATTGGAACCGATGTGAGCTGTAATTATTCAGCAGTGTTTTTTCTTTTTTTTTTGCCCCTGGGGCAAATCACTCCACTTTTAGAGGTTAGTCTTTAGATTAACTTCCCTTTGCTTTTGTTTCTGTTCCCTGTTCCTGTTTATTTATGACACCAATTTCTCTTGGTCCTTCCAAACTTCTGAACCCGCTCCTTCCTGGGGAGGGACACGTTGTGTTTTTGCAGCAGTTTATCTGTGACAATCCTGCCCGTGACACCGTTCATATCTTTTCTGTTGGGTAACATCTGTTGATCCTCAGGCCTTTGACTTCGAGACTGGTTGGGGGGGAACTGGGAAGGAGGAATCAGCAGAGAGCAAAAATGGCTGTTTTTAGTCTTGGTACTTTTTGTCAGTCAGCAGTACTGTAGGAACTGGGTGGGAGATACGAAGCGGAGTGCTGTTGTCAGAGATCTCCAGTCCTTCCTCTCCTTGGTGTGGTGGTAGAATGGGGGGAAGTTGACCTTCAATGAGCTGGGTAACAGATCTTTGTCTTGCTTGGGATTGTGCCCCATTGCACAATCATCTATGGGGTTCCCAGTTTTCAGGCTGTGATTCATCTGTAGGGGTAGAGAGGTGGAGGGAGGAATGAAGGGAAGGAAGGTGCATTAGCCATACCTGTCAGCAGGCACATAGCAGACCATCCCTGTGCCCTCCATGCTATCTCAATGTGCTCCTACCAACCCCACAGCCAGGCAATGCCCTCCTGGAGGACATCTGGGAGGATCTCATTACCTGCTGGCAGTGCCACCAGTGCTTTTATTTCCCTGCTCAGGCAGGGGAAAATTAAGGTCTGCAGTCACTCCCCATATGCCCATATGCCCCCTTCCTGCCTGTGGTTTCCGTGCCTTCTTCCTCTTGCGCGAGTGTTTCCTTCCTGGGGCTGAGCAGAGGGGAAGTAGCACCTAGTGTTCGTGGTCACTGTTGGCAACAGGGGCACCGAGGACCCATCACTCTGGCCAAGGTCCCTGGGAAGGGATATGTGAGTCCCTGAGGTAGTGGGGGAAGGCTGGAGGGGTGGGGGCTATCGGTGAGGGTCACCTGGGACAACTGGGAGGGATAGGTGGATGGCTGGGAGGTCTTGAGGATGCGTGATCTTTTCCAGCAAGGCTGGAAGGTGACTGGGAGGTTTTGGGGGGCAACTAGAGAGTTTGGGTGAAAAAATTGGGATGTCTAAGGGATCAGCTGCGAGGTTTGTGGGGTATGTTGAGTCCAAGGTCTGGAGAATGCCAAGATAAGGAGGAAGAGGTGAGAGTAGCAGAGGAAGAAGTAGAGACCTCAGAGGGTGGGGGGAAGGAAGGGAGGATGCTGGGTCAGATGAAGAAGGGCAATATTGGAGGGGAGGGATGGGGAGTCTGAGCAAAGGAGGTAGGCATGAATCTGCTCTGCAGGATGCTGGTTACCCCTCTCCCCACAGGTCTCCTGCCATGCCCACACCTCCTTCCAATGCGACTGTCTCTGCAATCCCCAATTCTGCCCTGGGACTGACCCTGCTGTCTCTGGCAATGGTCGTAGGGCTGCCGGGGAATGCTTTCGTGCTCTGGAGCTGGGTCGTCACCCGTCGCCGCAGCATCCCCATGCTTCTGGTGGCCCATCTGGCCCTGGCTGACGTGGCTACGCTGCTCACCGGCCCCGTTTACATCCGATTCCTCAGCACTGGCAGATGGGACCTGGGCCCAGCCGCGTGCCGCGGTTGCAACTACATCTGTGCAGCTGCCATGTACACCAGCATCTTCCTCATTGCCCTGCTCGGCCTGCACCGCTGCCTGGTGGTGTCCCGGCCATCCACTGCTGTGCTGACAGGTGACCGTGCCACCCATCTGGCCCACGGGGCTGCTGCCATCACTTGGCTGGTGGCCTTGGTGTTGGCCACCCCTTCTATCGCTTTTCGGCACGTGGAGAATGGGATGTGCAAGAGGAACCACAATTCCACCGCTTGGCTGGTGACCCACAACCTGCTGGAGACTGGGCTGGGCTGGGCTGTGCCATTGACCGCCGTGGCTGTTGGTTATGGGCTGCTGCTGCGGAGGCTGCGGAGGACGCGATTGGCGCGGCGGGGACGCACTTTGAGGTTGGTGGCCGCCGTGGTGGTCGCCTTTGCCGTCACCTGGGGACCCTACCACGTCGGCAGCTTGTTGGAGGTGGTGGTGGAGCTGAAGAGCTGCACTGGGACTCTAAGAAAGGTTGCCAAGGCCATCCGACCGCCGGCCACTGCGCTGGCATTTCTTAGCAGTGCACTAAATCCGCTGCTCTATGCCTGTGCTGGGAGGGGACTTTGTCGCACTGCAGGGGCTGCACTCCTGCCCCGGCTCTTAGAGGGCTCCACGGCCTCCAGCAGTGCCCGTAGGACTGTCACACATCGGGCCAGGAGCTCACGGGGACAGCAGGAGAATGGAGGCAAGGAGGTGGCTGGGGAAGATATGGGAACAGGGGATGGGAGGACAGTGGCAGAAGGAACGGTGACAACAGATGAGGGGACGGTGGTGGAGAGCACTGTGATGGGGGACAGTGGGAGGGCGTGATGGATGGGAAGGCTTTGGGATGGATGTTGTTATATTGTGGGGTGCTGTGGGGAGGGGTCCTTGGAGTACTCTAGGGTTGTATTAGGAATTCTCAGGGGTAATCGTGGGAGCTCTGGGGGGGGAGGGGGCGGCCTTTAGGGGTTACTGGGAGAACCCAGGGGATATCAGGGAGTCTCAACATGTGAGTCTCAGTGAGGACAATCAGGGAGGAACTGGGATTGCTGAAGGATGCTGGGGGGCCCGGGGATGTCCTGAAGGATGCCCAGGATGTCACCACCACACACAGAGGTGTCCCCATGGCATAAGACAAGTGTCTTGGGGGCCACAGGGTGTCACCATTGTGTCATTGGGATGTCACAGCGGGGTCCCAGGAAATTAATCTGGAATGCCATCGGAGTGTCATCATGGGGTCAAAGCTGCGTCACAGCTGATGATGTCACTGCTGGATGGGGCCACGTGTCCCTTTCCCTTGGCCACCCCATCCTTTGGTGACGTTACTTCATACCCTCCCAATGGGCCCAGCCCTGCCTCCCAGGGTCAGTGATGGCAACACCTGTGCCTGTTTGTGTTTTTACAGGAAGAAAAAATAAAATACGTAACTTCACGGTTTTGTCTCATTCTTCCCCATTTTGCTGGGATCCAACAAGGCAACCTCACCCCAGAGCCACAGGGTAGGGGACACAGGGACAGCAGAGTGATGTGGGGACTGGGAAGAGAGACAGGGACAGGATGGGAGCATGGGATGGGAAAGACAGGCGGTGTGGAAGAGGGACAGGATGTTGTGTGGCAGGGACAGATTGGGACATGGAAGGACATGGGCTGTAGAAGGGGTGCAGGGACAGGACTGGGGCCATGAGGGGGCAGAGGAAGGACATAAGGTGGGTGTAGGGGAAGGGATGAGGAAGAGACACTGGGACAGGGATGGGGACACAGTACACAGTTAGGGTAAGAGGAGAGGGGCACTTTGTCATAAGGCAATGAATTCCCCTAAATTATGGGGTCTGGACTTGGGAACTGGGATGTTGCTTGGCCATCTCTCCACACTCCTCTGTGTCCTGCTCTGTCCCCTACTGGCGTGGCACTGCTTTGTCACCACCATCGGTGCAGCTGGCTTGGAAATGGAGCAGGGACTGAAGGTCTCGGTTCAAAGCAGACATCAGATGAGGAACATCCGGGAATCTCTACCAGACCCAGTGAGTTTCCTGCAAGAGGATACCACTGTAAGCCATGCTGAATGCTCTGGGGAGCTCAGACCCCACAGGTGGAGCCCTCACCTGCGCCTCCACCACCAAACTCCCCCGATGATGATGGCAATGAGGAACAGCACGGTGATGGTGACGCCAACAGCGGAAGACCCACTGGGGTTTTCTTGAATGGAGAGAGAGCAGAGGATAGCTGTGAGCGTGTGGCAACTCCAGGCCACCCCATATCCCATCCCCATCCCTTACCCCAGGGGACAAGGAGGCTGCGGTCACCCAGGCTGCAGTGCTGTACGCGGCAGGCGTAGCTGTGCCCATCCTGGGGTGACACCAGCAGGGTGCTGCGGAGCTGGTAAGTGAGGTCAGCATTGGGTAACACTGTGCTGGTGCTCAGTGCTGGGCTCGGGGGCAGCTCCCGGCCGTCCCGCAGCCAGGTGACAGTGATGGGCCGCGGGTAGAAGCTGGTGACACGGCAAACTAGCAGGAGCTGTGCTGGGCCGGCAGTGCGGGCAAAGACCACGGCGATGGGGGGCACTGGGGACAACAGGAATGGTAGATCAGTGTGAGCACAGCTCAGACTGGGAGCAATAGGTTGGTTATCCAAGGGCCAAGGATTGCTCACCTTGTCTCTCCAGGTCTTTTCTCCCTTTCTGGTGCAGCATGAGGATGAAATTTGGGATGGGGCTGGAGAGGATGTCCTCCAAAAGCCCTGACACAGCCCGGTTGTCAGTGAGAGTTTTGCTTATCAGCTTGGCCAGAGGGGTGGAAGTCTGGGGAAGCCAGAGCTCCCTATTGATCTTGTATGTCACCAGGTCTCTTCCACCTTCCCCAGCGTTGACAAAGCTCCATCTCGTTCCATTGGCGTAAAGCTTGCAGCCTGCATGGATCTGGAAAATCAGCGGGTCTGCAAGGGGCAGAAGGCTATGTGAGCAAGGGGACATGGGGATGGCTGGAGAGGTGAGGGTACGATGGGCATCACGACCACATGAGTTGCCAAGGGAGAAAGGCTGAGCAGTGCAGGGTGTCAGCTTAAGCACTTTGTCCCCCAGAATGTCCCTCTGCAATATTTTCCTTCATGTTTCCCCTTCCCTGATCCATGCCAGGTGATTCCCATGGCCCTGTTAATTTTGGGAGCAGCTCCCACATGTCCTCCATATGTAGAGGGCAGAAACCCCACAATACATTTCAGTGCTCCACTGAACCACAAGCCTCAGGAGACAGAGCGTTTCCCATCACCCTTTGGAGGCTGTTGGCCCCTGCCAAAAGACCCCACAACCCATCACTTTTTGGAGGCTGTCAGACCCCCAGCAGGTCCCACAAACTCTGTGCTCATGGGGTTGGGTTGTTTGGTCTGCAGCTGTCCCTCCTACTCACAGTCCAACCCTGCCTTTGTGACCATCTCATGCAAGAACCGAATGGCATTGCGTATGACGATCATGGAGAAGGACAGAAGCTTCTTCACTTCACTATCAGCTGTGACCTCTTGGACCCATGGCCAGCAGATGTTTAAGCTCCAGGTGTGGGGGTCCAGCACTATTATGGGTAAATCTGCCAGCGTAGCCATCCCAGTCAGTTCTGTGGAGCTGATGTTGTCCAAGAGCATCGTGAAGAAGAACTGGAAAAACTGTGTTTCTTCTGAGGGAAAGCATGAGGCTGCAGGAAAGAGGGGGAGGTGAATAGGGGATGTACTTTGACCTACACACAGCAAACCCCAAGCCCAGGCGACTATCTCTGTCATAGGACACGCAGGGTGTCCTGGCAAAAAGCTCATCCACTTGATTCCCAATCTAGGGGCAAGTGGGCATGGACGGGGTGCCTTTGTGTGCTGTGAGGCCGGGGACAGCCTCTCGATGCTGGAGACCATCCCCATCACAAAGGAAAAGGTCTCTTAGCCATTCCACCCCCCTCCCCCAAACTGCTATAGGGTCCCATGATGGAGGCCAGGGTGAGCTGGGGCTCCCACTTACTTTCTGCTTCTGCCCATGTCTTGTGGAAGAGAAGGAAAAGGAAGAGGCAGTGGGGCCACATGGTGCCCGCAGCGAAGGCAGCGCAGCGGGGATGGTGGGAAGAGGAAGAACCGTGGGGTCCCAAAGGCCATGCTCCACCAATGGGGCTGATGCTGGTGAGGTTTCTGGGAGGGTCTAAGCTGAGGGCTGCAGAAGCATAGGAGGGAACGAGGCTGAACTTGTTTCCTTTTGGGTCACCGTGCAGCATCTGCACCCCTTGTCTGGTGGCATAGGGTGGGGACTCTTGTGCCCAATGTGCAGCACACTGGGGTGCTGCAGCATGTGATGGGTGCTGGGCATGGGGATACGGGGTGACCAGGAGCCCCCATCTCCCCCTACCCTCCTAGCCAGCAACCCCAGGCACGAACAGATGTGTTTCTCTTCCCCTTTCCCATGGGCCCCACACTGGAGCAAAAGCAGAACCAAAACACAGCCGAGGGGAAGTGAAGTCCTCCTTCGTACAAGAGCAGAGCCGGGGTGGATGGTCGCAGTGCTGTTCCTTCCAGAGCTCAGCTGGTGTCCCTGAGGGGCTGCGGGGCTTCTGCCCACTCAGACCCCGGTGGCATTGAGGTGACCACAGGATGTGTGACCCAGGTAAAGGCTGATCCCCTGCGGCCCTCAGGTGTGTGTACCCCCAGAGCATCGCTTCTCCTCACTCCCCCTCGCCTTTCCCTCCAGCCCCCTCCCTCTGCACTCCCCTTCCCAGCCCCGTTCTGCCCTGACGCGTGCAGAGGCGCTGTCGGGATCCTCTGCTTCCAGAGCTGGAATCGTTCAATGGGTTCCTCCCCCGGCTGTAATCGGGGTGCTGCCTCCATCTCCTGGGAGCACCTCGCCCCCACAGCACGGTTATGCCTACAGAGAAAGTGGGATTTCCTCACAAACCGGGTAACCCGTGGGTCAAATTATCCGTTTATTCCGTGCTCCGTTCGCCTCAAACCTGCTTGGTTTGAAACCTGCTTCAAAACCCCGATCACACTCGCACCTCCGTGCAATGTTTGAGCGCCTCCTTCCTTTGGGAGCTCAGTGCAGCTCAGCGCATCCAGCGCCGTCGGTGGGCGTCGCTGGAGGGAGGGTTTGTACAAATATTTGTACAAATATCTCCGGAAGGGGGTTAATAAAGGCGGTGGTTGGGCGATAAAACGCAGAAGGTGCCGACGGGAGGTCGCGGTTCGTTACTCGTGGGCAGGTGGGTTCCTTTATCGGGGCTGGAGGAGCCGCCACGAGCACTGGGGGGTTCTGAGAAGCACTCAGACGTGCCCCCTCCCCTCCCCGGCTGTTCCGCGGCCGCATCCCCCGTATCGCCCCGCCGTGGTCTCCGCCAGTGGGACGCTGCGCCCCTCGTCCATCCGCTGCCGCTTCCTGCAACGAGAGTGGGCGCTGCGGGGAGGGAAGGGGGGCTCCGAGAGGAGCGGCGGGGCAGGACGTGGTCTCACCTGTATCTCCGTACCAACAGTGCGGCCATGGCGGCCGCGGCCAGCAGCAGGACGGCCCCGATCCCCGCACTCAGTCCCCTCTTGGAGCGCTCTGACAACAAACAGCCCGTCAGCTCTCCTGCTCCTCGTGCCGAGGAAACGGGGCTCGGGAGCCGCATCCCCCGAGGGGGACAACCTACCCCAGGGGACGAGGAGGCTGCGGTCACCCAGGCTGCGGTGCTGTACGCGGCAGGCGTAGCTGTGCCCGTCCCGGGGGGACACCAGCAGGGTGCTGCGGAGCTGGTAGGTGAGGTCGGCGTTGGGTAACACTGTGCTGGTGTTCGGGGGCAGCTCCTGGCCGTCCCGCAGCCAGGTGACGGTGATGGGCCGCGGGTAGAAGCTGGTGACACGGCAAACCAGCAGGAGCTGTGCTGGGCCGGCAGTGCGGGCAAAGACCACGGCGATGGGGGGCACTGAGGGATGGATATGAGGGGACTGCAGTGCGGCACCGCTCAGACCCCCCCTACGTCGGGAGCTGATGTGGGTCAGCTCACCTTGTCTCTCCAGATCTGCTTTGCCAGCCCGGATGAAAAGCCTCAGAACATCCACACAGGTGTAGTTGAGGAGCACTTGGATCACCTCATTGAGAGTGCTGGCGTTGGCCATCAGCTGCTCGGCTGTGGCTGACAACTGGTTATGTTGCATCTGCTCCCAAGTGCCTGTATCCAGGCAGAAGCGGATGAAATTCTGGCCCTCGTAAGCGATGTTGAAGAAGGTCCTGACGGTCCTGTTGGACTGGAGCTCACAGCCCACGGAGGTCTGGAAGACAAAAGGGTCTGGGGGCAAGGGGTAGAGCAGGAAAGTTGATATGCATCACCTTTATGATACCATATGAGCGGGCACTCAGCTTCGTGGCTGCTTAAGGTCTGACTGAGTGTTGTCCCCATGCAAAAAAAAAACCTCTGGCTCTTGTATCCAGTGTCAAAACAAGGGTCCAAAATGAATGTTTGTGTCCTCCCTCTGTGCATGTTGTCCCAGCACTGTCATCCCCTCAGTGCCATGGGGGAAATCTATGAGTCCTCAAGGTGCTACTGGGCTCTGGGGAATGGATCCAGTGCTGCTCCAATGTCTCCCTGTCCCCCATCCCCCTTCCAAGCCCAACCTGTTCCTTCTGGGATGTCCCCTGCCACAGTGGTGACACGGGGACAGCCCATGCAGGGCTGCTGGGGCTGAGCCCTGGCACCCAGTGACACTGAGTCAGCCCCAGGGGAATGAGCACAGAGCATCACTTCCCTTCTCTGGAACTACTCCACAGAGAGAAGTGGTGATACCAAAGTGTCCCTGAAAGCTCAAATCTGGCACCTGTGGTCTGATTTCCTGCAAGGCCCATCCAGGAGGTGTCCAGCCCTGGAACTGTCCCTCTGTCCCTCCCATCAGGGTTACTAATATCTGGAAGGACAGTAGAATGCAGCCAGTGGGCTGGCAAGGGGTGGCCTTAGAATGGCTGCTGAGGGTGCCCAAAGTTGCCACAGGTGACCATAGGTCCCAAGTCTGCCCAGCAGACACGCACCATTTATCACAACCAGCCACAATGTGACCATTTGTCCTTATTACATCAAAGCTTGATCCCCAGAGTCCCCTCATGTTCCAGAGGGGACCTTGGAAATGGGGTGGGGAAAGGACACACGTACAGGGCATCGTGGCGTACATCTCCACCAGCCTGTTGAAATCCCTGATGTATGACTTGATGGAGCTTTCAATGACGTCCCAGTCTTCTTTTGGCAAGGCTGGGCGCAGCCAGGCTCGGTAGTAGTGGATGTTCCCAGTGCTGATGTCCAGAGATCCCAGTTCCATGTCCCCCAAGAGCCCCACTCCTCCCACAAGCACAGAGGTGCTGTTTTGGAAGGTGGCAAAATGGAGAAGCTTGAGCATGTAGGAGCCTGCAGGAGATAGGAAGAGAGCTGGGGGATGTGTCCCCAGCTTTGTCACCCCTGATGGCTCCTTGGGACGCCCCCATAGCTCGACACTGCCTCAGCTCCATCTCCTGTCCCCGAGCTTGACCCAAAGTCCCCCCATAAGGGTGAGGTGAGAAGGAAGGGTTAGGGTTAGCCATGGTTCCCACTTACCCTCTGGCTCTGCCCAGTTCCCAGGGAAGAAGAAGAAGAGGAGGAGGAGGATGGCATGGGGCTGCATGGCGTCTGTATGGTGCAGCTCCACACGGATGCAGTGGGATGATGGAGGGGCTGCTCACTTCTCCAGGCAGCTCTTGCCTCGCTGGTGGCACCGGTTGGCACCAGCAGCCAATAGGGTCGGTGCTGAGGTTTTGGGGAGGTCCCTGAGATGCCCTCTGCAAGGAGTTGGGCTGAGGCATCCAGGCTATGGGTCTAGAAGGATTCTTTCTGGCCTCTGGTTGAACTTGGTGGGGTTTCCACATAGGGATGGCACAAGGGGGTGTCACCTCCTCTTATAAGCCTGTCCCAGGAGCCATCCTGCCCGAGGTGACTTTGAGGTCAGCCCCCAAGGAGTCACTTGGCTCCCCCCGACCCCATCCTTGTTTTAACTTCGCCGACCCCTCTGGAGAAGCCCTTTCCGCGGTCTCTACCGCCACCTCGTGGACAAAGAGCGGAACTGCACCGTGCCGCGTCGGTGATGGGGGGGGCTTGGACCCCATAGAGCCCCTTAGGGATCCCAAAGTGACCCATAAGGACCCCACTGAGCCCCACAGGGACCCCTTGTGAGAACAGAGACCCGTAGGGACGCATGAAGAGCCCTTGTGAACACACAGAGCCCCTTGTGACCCATCAATACCCCTTGAGACCCCACAGAGCCCCTTAGGGACCCATGAAGACCCTTTGTGACCCCATAGAGCTTCTTAGGGACCCATGAAAACCCCTTGTGATTACACAGAGACTCTTAGGGATCCCAAAGTCATCCACAAGGACACCATAGAGCCCCGTATCACCCCACAGAGCCCCACAGGGACCCCTTGTGACCTCATAGAGCCCCTTAGGGACCCATAAAGACCCCTTGTGACCCCATAGTGACCCTTAAGGATCCCAAAGTGACCCATAAAGACACCGCAGAGTCCCAAATCGCCCCACAGGAAACCCTTGTGACCACATGGATCCCACATAGAGACCCATAGGGACCACGCAGAGCACCTTAGGGACCCCATAGTGCCCCAGAGAGACCTCATATCACCCTGTATCGCCCTGTATCACCCCTTAGGTACCCAAAGAGCCCCTTATTGACCTCGTATCACCCCATATTGCCTGTTAGGTACCACACAGAGCCCCTTAGGGACTCCACAGAGCCCCATATCACCCCACAGGGACTCCAAAGAGTTCCATAGGAATCACAAAGAGCCACAATGGGACTTTGAAGACCCTCATAGGGAGCCAACAATCTCCGAAGAGCCCCTCAGAAACCCCAAAGAGCCACATAGGGACCTTGTATCACCCCATATCATCCCATAGAGCCCTGTATAGACTCCAAAGAGACCCACAGGGACTCCAGAGAGCCCCTCAGGGACCCCAGTGAGCTCCGTAGAGCACTATATTACCCCAAAGAGCCCCTTAGGGACCCATGAAGACCTCTTGTGATTCCATAGAGCCCCATAGAGCCCCAATTGACACCACAGGGACCCCATATTGCCCCTTAGGAACCCCATAATGACCCATAGGGTTCCCATATCACCCCATAGAGACCCTTAGGGATCCCAAAGAGACCCTTAGAGAACCCATATCAACCCAAAGAGGCCCATAGGGACCCCATATCACCACACAGAGCCACACTAGGGACCTGATAGAGACCGATAAGGACCCCATAGAGACGCATAGGGATCCCAGAGATCCCCAGTGACCACACAGAACCCCTCAGTAATGCAAATGACTGATAAAGCATCAGCGTTTTCCAATGCGCTGATGTTAGAAAGGCTTCAGGGAGCGGCAGCGCATTCCTGTGTGTAGCAGTGAGGAAAAAGGAGTAACAAGAAGGCTACATAAGGTTTTTAATTAATTTATTAATGACTTACTCCTAACACTAACATCTAATAGTATAACGGGCAAAAGCCCAACTGGATGAAGGGAAATGGGATCAGAAGGAGACTGGATGTTGGCTACTCTCTCTTCTCCCCCAACGGCCTTCCAGACTGTGCTGTCTTATTCCACGATGAGGGGGGTTGTGTAGAGGGAATGCCGGATCCCAAAAGTGGAGGCAGGCGCCTGGGGCTTGATCAGCGTCACCTGGAAGGGCAGAAAGGAAAGGCAGATCAGCAAGGGCCCTTCTTTGCTGCCCTCGCTCCCTGCAAGGGAGATGTGGGGAAGGACCAGGGGAGGGGGGAGAGGCGTGAAGGCTGTGCTTGTGAAGCAGAGGGTAAGAGCTGAGCAGCTGCCTTACCTGGCCTACGTTGTAGTCTGCCGGCCCGGGCTTCACTGCTTTGCCCTCTCCATGTTTTGGTCGGGCTGCCATGGTGTATGCGGGCGCCCTTTTCTTGTACACATCCACGGCCACTCTGGGAGCGCCGCAGGACCTGGAGTCTGCAAGAGAGTCATGGCCACACGGGGCTGGGGTCACATTCAAGGCTCTCTCTTTCCCTGGAAGGCTGCATTAAGCAAAGCTGCAGCAGGGCTGGAAGCCCCTGTGGCACAGGGAGAGGAGCCTGATTTTGGACGCTAACATGGAAGAGAGGAGCAGCAGAGCTCACCTTGGCAAGGTCCTCGTCAAAGCGACCACGCTGGCTCCTTCCCCTCATGGAGTAGCAGGGGCTGGCCGATGTGTAGGCTGTGTTGGGCCCCATCAGCCTGGGCAGTGTGTAAGTGCCAGGACCTGCAGGAGGAGCAGCAGAGAGTGTGTGCGTGAGGGGATGGAGGAGATGGAAGCAGCAGCGAGGGGCCAGCCTGCACAGCCCGCTGGTGGGAGCAGGAGGGACGTGTTGCCCTCTGAGCAGCAGCCCGTCCCTGGAGGATGCTCAGGCTGAAGGGTCTGCCTTTGCCAGGGTCACGTACCTGGAGGGCGGTCTGTGCGGAGGGGCTCCGCCGGAAGGCCATGGACTGCACGGGGGCACTTGAAGACGTGCTTGTTGGCTGCTTCGGTGCGGTAGTCACCGCTGGGGCGGAGGAGAAGAGAAGAAAGCTGTGAAGGGCTGGTCTCATCTCTC
>NW_015439711.1:0-3380 GCF_001577835.2 Coturnix japonica | reverse complement strand
CAGTGGCAGTTGTTAGCTAGAGCTAGTAACGAAAGCATGAAAAGCAAAAATCAATGGGATTTTTCATTTGACAAAGAAGAAAGGAAAAAATGTGTGTGGTGCGACTGCTGCATGAGCCCAGTAACTACTTCTGTTTGCAATACATATGGATATCATCTGGTGCATACGCATGCACCGTAATTCCTCTGAAGTCACATTTCTACATCCACTGGTAAAACTGATGAAGAAGTGATGCACTTTATACATCTGTGCACCCGTACATCTTGTGAAGGGCACGTATTCAGGCACAGTCATGGGGGGTGTACAGTAGTCAGCTTGGCTGAATGGGATTGTACTTATGGTTCTGTTTGTGGCAATGTTTCTTGCCCTGAGTATAAAAGCGCGTTTTAATTGAATTGGTTTGCAAAGACACTCAGGAAACCTCAGACATTCTTTGCCCTGCAAGTACAGATAATGAGTTTCCTGATCTCTAAAATGCACATGTTTAGCACTTTCTAGCTAGCTATCTACTAAGCCCCAGCTTTCAAAGAGAGTGTTTTTGCGTACTAATATTAAAGCAGAGGTAATTAATAGCTATTTACCATGTAAAAATTACCTTACTTCAGTATGATGGCAAGTGAATCTTCATAGCAGCAATATCACCAGCTGAACTGTGCAGTGTGAGCAGCTCAGTAAGAACTCGCTTATGTAAAAGGAAAGTCAGAACACCTTTCATGAGATTTATATTTAGCATCTTTCCTGTATCACACACAACACTGAGGGAGCAGATTCTTCCACTGGGTAATGGAAGAGTGTGATCTTAGGTTCAGATCTGGTTTCTGCCTCCATCTCAGCCAAAATTACAGTAATTACAGTCCTACATTAAAGTTGTTTTTCAGAGCAGACTGGCTTGAAGTAGGAAGCTGAACAGAAGGTGTGTGACAGCAGGCATGTCAAACTGATCTCCTTCACTTTGGAGAGGGACATTTTGTAAGAGAAGGTAGTAACAGGACAAGGAGAAATAGCTTTAAGCTGGAAGTGGGTAGATTTAGACTAGATATTAGAAAAAAAAATCCTTAACTGAAAGGAAAATTCAGCCTGGAGAAGAGAAGGTTGCGGGGTGACCTCATTGCAGCCTTTCAGTACCTGAAGGGAACTTACTCCCAGGAGGGGAGCAAACTCTTCGAAAGGGCTGATAATAGCAGGACTAGGGGAAATGGTTTTAAGTTGAAGGAGGGAAGATTTAGGTTGGATGTTAGGGGAAAGTTCTTTACTAGAAGGGTTGGTTAGGTCCTGGACAGGCTGCCCAGGCAGGTTGTGGATGCCCCGTCCTTGGAGGTGTTCAAGACCAGGTTGGACGGGGCCCTGGGCAGCCTGATCTAGTAAATGTGTATGTTTGGTGGCCCTGCTAGGCAGGGGGGTTGGAACTACATGATCCTTGAGGTCCCTTCCAACCCGGGTAATTCTGTAATTCTGTAATTCTGTAATTCTGAAAATGAAACACTGGAACAGGTTGCTCAGAGAGGCTGTGGATGCTCTCACCCTAGAAGGACTCAAGGCCAGGCTGGATGCGGGCTGTGAGCAACCTGGACTAGAGGGAGGTGACCCTACCCATAGCCAGGAGTTGGAACGAGGTCCCTTCCAACCCAAACCATTCTGTGATTCTAGAAAATACTTGGATGAATCAACACAAAGAAATTCATCTAAAGTGTGCATGCAGAGTCAAGACATTAGATAAGGGGAGCAGCTTTATTCCTTCTTCCCCTTATTCTGTGGTCACAGTTGCCTTTCAAAGCAGTACTACACATAAAACGTAGGAGTAAGAAAGAAGAAAAACAAGACCCAAGGTGATACAATGACTCAGTCCTCCAATTTCCCATTTTTGGCACTGAACCATAGAATCATAGAATGGCCTGGGTTGAAAAGGACCATAACAATCATCTAGTTTCAACCCCCCTGCCATATGCAGGGCCACCAACCACTAGACCAGGCTGCCCAGAGCCACATCCAGCTTGGCCTTGAATGCCTGCAGGGATGGGGCATCCACAACCTCCCTAGGCAATCCGTCTCAGTGTGCCACTACCCTCTGTGTGAAAAACTTTCTCCTAATATCTAACCTAAAACTCCCCTGTCTTAGTTTAAAACCATTCCTCCTTGTCCTTTCACTGTCCACAAACGTAAACTGGCATTCCCCCTTCTGTTTAAACGCTCCCTTCAAGTACTGGAAGGCCACAATGAGGTCTCCTCAGAGCCTTCTCTAAGCTAAACAAGCCCAGATCTAGTGGAGGAAATACACAGAGAAGAAAACACTTGGTCCTCTGCTTAAAGCCTTGATTCCAAGACTACTGAAGTAAGCAAGGACTTTGAATCGGTTTTGTTATGGGTTATCAACATAACAAAAGAGAAGAAGCAGACTTTTTATTTGGAGACTGTTAAACCTGCAGCTTTTCTTTGTTTTTCCAATTCAAGAAACAACAAAATGTATCTTTTTGTTTTTCATAGAAAGAACCTCTCAAGAACCAGAACTAAAGTAGGAGTGTTCACTTCAGAAAAACTGTAGGATAGTTTCCTTCCTTAAAGCAGTTATTAAGATTCAAAGGTACACGAGAGACTCAGCATGATGCAAAGGGGTGTTTCATGATTAAGATGTGAATTACTATTGGAGACCTGGACTTGGTTTATTCCACTATAGACACAGAAACTGACTAGGATAGAAGTGTTACAGAGACTCTGTCCAAGACTCCAGCTCCACAGTCTAAGCATGGAAGTGTAGCCATCCCTACTCAGCAAAGTACCCAGCTATAAGTGCTTGAGTCATCTGAGTGCAAGTGTATTGCTGATTCAGATCCAAATGCTATAGAGCAAGAACCCTCACAGTACAGTACAAAGTTATGTTCATTACAAGAGATTACAAGAGAGGTCTATTCAACTCAAGAAATGTACTCAGGAAATAAGGAGAACTCTGTGATACAATCTCCATAACTTCGAGAGTGTTACACGGTTGAGCAGGGGGTAGCTTGGTTTAATCCAAATACATTTGTCAGATTACATTTACAGCTAGTTAAAATCAAACTAAGACCACAAAGGGTCAGTATCACTGCTCCTAACTACATGTTCCTGCTGCTTTCTTTCCATCAGCCACTATATAACTAGGTGACTCAGCATCTGGATCTACAAATGAACATAGCAGATTAAAAAAAAAACAAAACTAAAAAGCAAGGGAGGATGGATCAGAATGCTGATGTAAATACATACAATTAAGATTGCTAGTTGACTCAAGGGAAGTGTCATGGTTTAATAATTTTGTAATTTTGCTATCAGTATTCCACATCATAGCATCATATAAATCATGAATAATTTTACTGAATCTGCAACTTACAGAAGAAGACTACATCTCCCAG
>NW_015439710.1:0-4996 GCF_001577835.2 Coturnix japonica | reverse complement strand
GAGTGTGAGGGACAGCGACTGAGGCGGTAATGGGATGAACAGGCCAGCAGAGGAAGGTTCCGCCAATGAGGAGAACTTCTTTACAGTGAGGGTGACGGAGCACTGGAACAGGCTGCCCAGGGGGGTGGTGGAGTCTCCTTCTCTGGAGATATTCAAGACCCGCCTGGACACCTACCTGTGTGACATGGTATAGGGAGCCTGCTTTGGCAGGGGGTTGGACTCGATGATCTCTAGAGGTCCCTTCCAACCCCTACAATTCTGTGATTCTGTGTGATACTGAAACTTCATTTGTCACCAAATGTTTGTGTAGGTCTTATTAGCAAAAATCTTCTGATAACAATCTCAATGTTATCACTGCCCTTCTGGTGGTGGTTGCCTATGAGCAGGGAGTTCAGGTGCCCCAAAGTTGCACTGCCTCTTCTGTGCTGTGGCTCTGTGAGTCTCTAGCTCACACAGCCCACCCTGGGCTCTAATCCAGCCTGCCCAGGTCTGGCTGTTGGGAGAACTCAGAGAGACACGCATACTACCAGGCTGCCCCATTGGCCCTGGAAAGAAGGGGATGTGGCTGAGAACATCCCAGCTCCGCTGCAGCCTTGGCTCTGGGCAGCTCCCCCAGGGAGCAGTGCGTGTGCAGAGGATGCCTGATGTGATTCCCAGACGCTCTGGCTCCTGTTTTGGCCCACAGTTTCAAGTAAACAGTTTGGCACTACTTCCGTTTTCAATTCCTGTTTTCCTTTGCAAGCACATGGGCTAAATAAACTCACATTCCTGAGTCAAATGGGCTACCATGACCAGATGAGTTGTGCCTTAAACGACTCTTTTCTATTGTTTTTCTTTGTTTTTGCATGCACATTGCTGCTTCCCAGCAATGACTAAATACTGACATGCAACATTCACCAATGACTACATATGCACTGTAACAGCGGGCTTTCCACTGGCAAGGCTCCTCGGTCTGCTCCAAACCAGCAGGTGACAAGAGAGCACTCACCTCCTGCCCCCTCTGCTGGGGTGCTGGCACTGCCCAGGCTGCCAGTCCACAGAACGGAATCTGGCTGTTGGCAGCACTGGAGGTACAGTCACTGGGAGATGCTGGCGATGCTACTGGGACACATTTATCATCAGGGAAAAGCCTTCTCCCTGGGAACTCATGTGAATGCCATTTGCAGCAGTCTCCATCCATCCACTTGCCTACATTCCCCAACAGGTGTTTTCATTGCATTACTTTTTAGAAGTGTGTATTTACTCAGCAATGTTCAGCTGAGATGCAGCATCTGCTTTTCAGCAAGATCTTGATTTTTGCACCATTCTACAGCTGGGCTGGGGGCTGAGGGGTTTAAATGACTTGTCCAGGTTCAAAATGTTGTGCAGAGGCTTAGGTGGGATTAGAGCTCAGGATGCTCCCAGCTTAGTCGTCGCCTTCTCTAACCGCTGCCCAGCCACATGGCCTCATTGGGTGCAAGCAGTAATTGTTCATGACATTGGGGTATGTAATTCTGTAGCTGCATACACCAGCAAATGATTTACCTAGAAAGAAATGTAATCCATCTCCAGCCAAAATTCAGCTTCATGTTACCTCTAGCATAGGATGCATTCAGTTTTAGGGTCACTGTGATGAGAACAGCTCAGAGAACAGGAGATCCATTTCATGAAAAATGCCATTGTAAAATTTGGTATCAGTCCAAACAAAAATGGACGTAGAAAATGTTGTAGCTTTCCTCAAAGTCTGCTCTCTGCTTCTCCTTGGTGAGCTATGTAGATTACGTTCCATAAGCCTTTCATTATATGTCATATATTCCAAATCTTGCCTCATTTAGACACATGTTTTTTGGGATCTCATCCCAATTTTCTCCACATCCTTTGGAAGGGTAGGTCCAAGAACAAGACAGAATATTCTTGCAGTGGTCTCACTAATTCCCCAACCAAAAACAGTATCACTTTCTTTTCACCTAACAGTACCCTCTTTGTGAGTTCAAATGCTCTTAGTCATAGTTTTACACTGCTGTTTTCCTGCTCCCCTGAGCTCTTCTGATGTCTTTAGGGCTTTGCATCCTAGAAATGGGACCTTCAATTTTCATCCTGAGTTTTTGATTTTCATTTGGTCAAGTTCAAGTGCACATTGATCAAGCAAGCCAAGGCTTCCCAGCAGTTTGTGGAGCTGTTCTTTATCTTCATCAACAAGCAACCACTCTGACCCAGTGCATCTCTTGATAAATTTAGATTTGGTGTAATATCCTTAAGAAGGGATCTCAGCATTTGGGCAAGAGCAGTGCCTGCTATGGATCTACCAGAAGAAGCCCCATTGCATTGCACTGCCTCCTTTCCATTTATTTGGTGTTCTAACAGCTCCCCAGTTGTAATCAACTTTGGGATCGCTATGCTGTTATGTAGAGTGCTTTCCATTTTTATCAGAACATCTTGCAGATTAAACTTCATGCCTTACAGGAAGCTCCATTTTATATCAATACAAACATTTTTATTAATGAAGCTTGTAATTCCATCAAAAAACAATATGCTCGTTTGGCAAAACCAGAAAGCTATGCAGACTGGCATGAAATATGCTGCCTTTAACATCTTCAGTGCTTGTAGCCAGGATCAATCTTTCTACAACTGGAAAGGAATCAATATCAGATTTGCTGACTTAATTCCACCTGGGGTTTCCCATCCACCTCTGTTCCAAAGTTCACACAAGTTGCAGTTCTTTGCAGACTCTGGAATTTCCCTCATGTTCCAAAATTTCCTTAAAACCAGCAGCAGGTCAGACTGCTGCCACTTGTCCTGATCTGAAACGTGCATCACTCGGCTGATCACTGGTGAAAGTTCTCTGGTTTGGATGGAGCATGTTGCTACCACTGAAGGATATAAACATGCCACTTTTCTTTCTTTTCAAATCAGGGACAGAAATAGGTATTACAAGGCTGCTTCCTGACTGATGCGGCAGTCCATTACTCCTGGATATGTTTCTCATCATTTTCCATCCCTTTTTTGAAAGGCAGCTTTTACTTTCTCTCTCATTCAAGGTAAAAGTGGTTATTTAATAACTCCAAGCAACTGCATTCTTACACACCATTAAACTGGAGGGGCTTAATTCCCATTGCTGTTTGTCCTTAAGTAGGTTTCAGTTAAGTGTACATTTAAATACTTAACTGTAATCTTAACAACCTCTTAACTCCAAATCATCAACACCAGAGAGGGTTGAAGTCATATGCAGAATGTGATGGTCCTTTCAGCACAACACAGCTCTCCATGTCTGTGTGCAATCTGACGTACTATCTGATCTCTACTGTGCAAACACCATTCACCGGCTTTGGGAGGGCCTGAACTCTGTGCCTCAATGAATGTCTTTATTGAAATATATCTTAGTTTATATAGTAAATACTTGCTTTATCTGTGCCACTTCAAACTCTCCATTTCAGATGTTAGTGAGTAAATATTTTGTCTCACCGCCAGATCTGTGGGTTCAGACAGGTATGGAGGGATGTAAGTAGGAGCTGATTGACTCCCAGAAACATTTATTTTCATCTGATAACCAGCGTGGAAGCCCTGTATTCAAAATCAGTTCTATCAGGACAGAGAATAGCTTTCTGTAACAGAAAGTTTTAGGCTTGCCAAGCCAAGGATGCTATCGCAAGCTCATCTCATCTCTCTGATCATATCTGTCTCTGAAAAAGGCATGATTCTCCTTTGTCAGCTCATGCCATGGCACAGACATTCACAGGGACGTCGAGCAATGCTCATCAAAGAGCTACAGCTGGAAGCTGCGTTGCCTTTGTGTTGAACATTGCGACAGGAGGTGCCTATTTAAGACCTACCAAGGCTCTGCAGAAATGTAGGCTGTTAGTCCATCCCTAAGGAGTACCTTCACCTTTTGCTCATGTTGCCCATAAAAATCTCTGGTGCTGTGATATTTACAAATGGTAGCATGTGATGTGCTACCGTAGCTCCACACCGGTTTGCTCTGCCTGGCCAACAAAACTGTTTCTAAAGGGAGGATATCCAGGACTGTTTGCTAATAAACATTATCGATAATCATATGTGTAATGTTCATGAATTTCCTAACACTTGCTTGTGTTTTCACATTAAGCCAGGGGCTGTCCAAATTCTTGTAAGTAATAAATCACATGCCTCACCCTCCACACAACAGCAGAGCCAAGTTTACTGAATAAAATATTCACACGGTGCCTATTCATCTCCTTGCGGTTAGGGCCCATTCAGGTGAGCACAGGAATCCAGCCAGTGACTGGCAGCAGTTTCCTGGCTCAGGTGCAGGCAGCCTGCTGATCCCACTCACCAAAATGATGCCCCAGTGGCTGCAGTTTGCTGATGCCTTTGGGACAGGGCTCTGCACATGGCAGGGTGAAGCCAGTGAGCAACATTAGCTGTTCTCTGAGCCTTCCAGGTGTGAATATAGGTCGTTCCTCTGCTTGCACAGCAGCCGACCAGCTGATGCTATCATCCAGACGTTCTTCTCAGGCTGCAAGATTTCTATGGTGACTCTGTGTTCAAACAAAGCAGAGCGCCTGTTGCATCCCTTAAAGCAGACTGTCACAATAAAGATTTAACAAGAATATTAATGTCATTGGCTAGAAAGAAAGATGCTATTTAAATGATTATTTTCCTTGAGTGTTTTAACAGAAGTTTTAGTTCAGTATAAAGAGCAGCTTTGCCTCCTTTTATAAGAATTGGCAGGAAGAGGTAATATTTTAGCTGACGCGTAATCTATCTTGACTCTATTGCTTTTTTATTGTTTGTCAGAAAGGCCCTGGGGGTAAACATTATTTCTTTGTCTGTTTGGGCCCTGGCTTTATGCCAGGGACACATTTCTCACATCAAGCATGTTTCTGCATACCAGTGGGGGATAGACTGGGTGAGGACAAATTACCAGCTCTGCACACAGGCCTCTCGAGTCAGAGGGTGCAAGGGGGAATGAGCTGCAGGGAGCTCCCCTGGCTCCCCTGGAAGCTGTTGGCTGACAGCTCAGCCCAGCACCTTGTGCCTC
>NW_015439709.1:24554-28253 GCF_001577835.2 Coturnix japonica | reverse complement strand
AAAAAAGTGATGGCTTTCACTGCTGTCCTGGAGAATCCCAGTTTCTCTCTTCTTGGGGTGGTTTGGAGAAAGTTACTTTCAGCCATTTCTCTCCCTGTGCACCCCTTAGTGCTGATCTTCCGGCAGCTCTCTGCTGCAAATACAACACTGCATCTCTACCTGATCCCAGACGACACCTCTGTGAGGCAGGTAAGGTGGAGGGAGCTTGACCGGTTCGGAGGGAGGCATCTGGGGAGGCTGCAGTTGCAGGGAACTGATTTGATAAGCAAAGAGCCCTCTCAGTTTTGCTCTGGTGTTTCCTGCCTCCAGGAATCTCTATGTGTTTTTGGCTGGGACAACATTTCCCAACATGAGCAGAGACATGGCACAGGATGCTCTGCAGCATAGAGCTTAGCTCATGCCAGATATGCTGGCTGCTGCCATGCACAGTAATAGATGGCTTCATAGCAGATTCTCTCCCGTTGCTTGCAGCCCTTCCCCTGTGACAGCACTGCCTGTCATGCACATTCAGGGCTCTGTCCTGATCAGGTTGTTCTCTTCTTGACTTTCCAAGCACACTGAAAGCTACCTGCAGCTCACAGCTCTCTTTTCAATTCTCAAAAGTAATCCTTGATGTTCACAGGCCATTGAAAGACGAGAGATGAGCTGGAACTCAAGCCTTATTCCCAAGCCTTCTCCATTCAGACATCTGTTCTTTGGATACAGATATAAGGTCTCCAGCAAACCTAAAGTTCAAATTAAACCTGAAGTATGTGGGATTGTTCTTTTTTCATTTATTTCTTTTTGATTGAAATAGAAAATACCAGAGCTTCTCTGGGTCTCCATTCTAGCACTGGGATCATTTCCCTATTATCTAATCAGAATTTCCCTTGTCTCAGCCCCTGCACGTTGCCTCATCTCATCACTGTACACTTCCAAGAGGCTCTGACTTTTCTTTAACACCCCTTCACAATTTTGAAAGCAGTGATTAGTTCTTTCTTTTGCCATTTCTTCTCCCTGTCCCTCCGCCTCTGCTTGCACATCTTATTCTCCAAATTTCAGAGGTGGTGCAACACTCAGAGAACACCAAAATGGTGGTAAAATCTCTGCTCTTTGAGGGTTCCTGCATTCTGCTAGACAAAGACAGGCTGAGCCCATCTAGAGATGACAACACACTCCCTCTTTGTGAAGGAGGACAGACGAGACACTCCAGAGTTCCATTCCTCTGCCACTTTCTTCTTTTTTTCTGCAAGGCCAGGACAAATGGATGATGTGTGTAAATTCACAGCTCCACACGGTGAGACTCAACTTCCTTCTTATCTCTACAGCCACACTTGCCATTTTGCTACAAGAGTCCAAAAAAACAACAGTTCTTTGTTGAGATCTACATCAAGAAGATGGCAGAGGAAATTGAATTATTTATTAGAGATGGACAGAATGACACTGTGGTCTGGGAGGCATCATTGAGATCAGGTAGGATCAGATCCATCTGTAAGGAGAACTGAGATGGCGGGAAAGTGAGCTGCACTGCTCATAACAGTGAGAAGAGATGCTCAGATACTCTGGGCGCAGGATATGGAACCATGCCTTGGGATTCCTTCTCTCTTAGGCTAATCCTGCACCCCTAAACCAACACCTACAAATGTACGCAGCCAAGGACGCACTTAGCTGAGTTCTCAACAGTATGGCAAGAAATACTGTAAGCAGGAAATAATGGCTGATGGTTCCTTCAAAGATCAGACATCTCAAGAGGACTTTTAGAAAGGGTCTCCACTTTAGTAATGGTATATTTCATAATCTCTCTCCTTTCTCTTTCAGATGATTTCTGTGTTTATACAAGTATTGACATGATGCCTTCAGGTCAGTACAGGTTTTCTGAGCTGAATTTGTTGTGTCTAAATATTTATCTGGGCTTTTAAATCTTGTGGCTTACAGCAGATAAACAACCATTTTTTTTCCAACCCTTACGACTTTCTGGAGAAAAAATAAACTTTAAAGCTTTTATTCCCTCACTGCTGGCGGCTTGCTCTGTGAACTGGCACAGTGTTGGGGGCCCTCCAAACTGTTTTGCCTTCTTTGTGATCAGACATAATCTATTTGTAGAGAATGAGCTACAGCTAAGACAGTTCACAGCCCAGAAATATTTCACTGGACTTCCAATAACTGGTAGAGTTTGAGCATCTCATAGCTTATCACCGAGCCACTGCTTCCCACTTGCTTCAAACAATGAAGGAGTACTGGATGGGGCAGTCCCAGGGATGTCACCAACCTGACCTCCATCAGCTCTGGCCCTGTTCTTACCTTGGCTCCAATGCTCCCAATGCTTCCACAGCTGATGAGGTTGCTTTCTTCTGGTGACTCAGCCTCCAGGCCAGCAAACAGCACTGGTAGTGCAGTGGAGGGAATGGGAGCATGTGGTTGTGGGACAGAGTAAACAGCCCTTGGGTGTGTTGGCTGGGATGCAGAGTACCACAGGAGGTAACAGCCTGCCTTGCCACATGCAGCACTGTAACACAGGCTTTGTTATCTGCTAGATGCAGACTTCCTGAAGAAGCACAAGACAGAGCTTTGTTCCAGGATGGGGCAGATCTCCTCCATTCTACTACTCTTAAGGGATGAAGGTGTAATCAACAGTAAAGAAGAAGAGGAGGTGCGAGCTCAAAATACAAAACAGGAGAAGAATCGGTATCTGCTGGACCTAGTTGAGAAAAAAGGGCAAAGGGCCCAAGAGAAGCTCTTTCAGGTGCTCAAGAAAATAGACCCATTCCTTGTGGATGACCTGGATGGCTTATGTTAAGGGAATTCACAGATTTTTTGATCCCATTTCCTGAACCCAAACCCTTCCATGCTGTTATATTAGGCATGCATGAACACTCGAGATGTAACGCGACAGGCCCTCCTCATCCACTCACAGTTAAATTTTTTCCTCATCAGATGAGAACGTCACACCAATCATCAACCTGACCATTGTTTTCAACTATTTTTTGTAATTACATTATATTCTATTTACTATGAGTATGTCTTTTTCTTCCCCGCGTCTCAGCATACACTCTCAGAAGAATCCTGCACTCATAGAGGGCCACCTTCAGTACCTCAGTGAGATTCAATTTATGGAACTTCCTGAGTTCCAATTTGTGCCCATTGGCCCCTTGTCCTGTCAGCAGGCAGCTGCAAAAATAGCCTGGCCCCATCCACTTTATCATCGCCCTTTACACACTGATAAGCGTTGCTCTGCTCCCCTCTCAGCCTTCTCTTCTGCTGTCCGAACTGCCCCAGTTCTCTCAGCCTTCCAGCACCACGGTGACGCTCCAGCCCCCAACAGCCTTTGTATTCCTCTGCTGGGCTGTCTGCAGCACTTCCCTGTCTTCCTTGAATCCGGGAGCACTGAATTGGACCCGGTACTTCAGATGCGGCCCCCAACAAGGCGCAGAGCAGAGGTGAGACCCTCGCACCATCTTCTGGCCACACTCTTTGTAAGGCACCCCAGGGCACTGCTGGCTTTCCTGGCCACCGGGGCACGCTGCTGGCTCACGCTGGGCTGTCGGCCATCAGGACCTGCAGGTCCATCTCAGCGGGCTGACGAGACTGAGGGAACCTGAAATGAACCCGGATTTGACAGCGGTGGGGTGGGGGCGAGGGGAGGCTCCCAGCTGGGAGGGGCCATGGGGGACGGTGGGCAGAGCGCGGGGCATCACCTCGAAGCGGCGGCCGTCCTGCTGG
>NW_015439709.1:20836-24374 GCF_001577835.2 Coturnix japonica | reverse complement strand
GGACGGGGCCCTGGGCAACCTGATCTAGTAAATGTGTATGTTTGGTGGCCCTGCTAGGCAGGGGGGTTGGAACTACATGATCCTTGAGGTCCCTCCAACCCGGGTAATTCTGTGATTCTGTGATTCTGTGGCAGGGCCTCTGCATCTCCAGAGGCTCCAGGAGGCTGCTGGTCGAGGAGCTCTCATCAAAACAGGTACCTCAACACCACAACAGGTGGGGGTTGGAAGGGACGTCTGGAAATCACACAGTCCAATGCCCCTTAAAGCAATTCCCTATAGTATGTTACTCAGGAAAGTGTCCAGGCAGGGTCTGAGTATCTCCAGAGATTTTACAGTCTGTCTGGGCAGCCTGTTCCAATGCTCTGTTACCCTCACAGTTAATTTTTTCCTCATCAGATGAGATCATCACACCAACCACCAACCTGACCATTGTTTTCAACTATTTTTTGTAATTACATTATATTCTATTTACTATGAGTATGTCTTTTTCCTTCACGCGTCTCAGTGTACGCTCTCAGAAGAATCCTACACTTGAAGAGGTCCACCTTGAGTATCCTCAGTGAGATTCAATTTATGGAACTTCCTGAGTTCCAATTTGTGCCCATTGGCCCTTGTCCTGTCAGCAGGCAACTGCAAAAATAGCCTGGCCCCATCCACTTTATCCTCACCCTTTAGATACGATAAGCATTGCTCAGATTCCCCCACAGCCTACTCTTCTGCAGACTGAACAGCCATAGGATTCCCAGATTTGCATCACCATTGGTGTGGCCTTGCGAGAACAGCAGTGGAGCAGCTGCTGGGCCTTTCAGGGCAGGGGCATGGAGCAGCTGTGCTCTCAACACTGCTACATATGGACACTGTGCTGCCAGGGCACTCCACTACACATCAGAATCCATAAAGAGAAATCTTAAGCCACACAAACAGCCCGGGAGGCTCAGCATTCCAAACCCAAGACGTCAGTGCCACCGTGCCTGATCGCAGACAGAAGTGCTGGATGAGAGCTGGCGGTTTGGACCAGGCTTCAGTGGTTCCATGCTTCCATGTTTCCATGGTTCTACGATCAGGAGGCCACTGTCACCAACAAGATCTCTGCCTTTCCACCCAGCTCTTAGGAGCTCCTCTGACTCAGCAGCCTGAGGCTGCAGTGCAGGCACCACAGCCACACACTGTGATTTTTGAGACCACCTTGAGTGCAGAGCAAAGAGTTGTCTCCCCTAAATGCAGACTGTGTTGGGTTACCACTGCTATTCACACTCATCATACAACCTCGACATTGTCTTGGATGCTGACTGTCCTCTCATGCAGCTTTACTTACACATATCTCATAGTCCTGGGCTGAATTTCCACACACCCCCCAGCTGCAGGAGGGGAGGACCAGCTCCTGCCTAGCTGACAGGCATGGCACTCTCCTTCCTGCAGCTGAGCCCGTTTTGAAGGTGAGATGCTCACTGCTCACAGACCCACATGGCCAGCAGCAGGAGGGGACAAACCCTGTGGGCCTGCTGTACCTGCAGCCCCCAGCATGGGACATGGACGGATCAGGGCCAAGATATATGTCCCTGTGTTTCCCTGGCCAAGCGCACTGGGGCAAATTAGGACAGTATAGGGTATGGACCTGGGCTCTCAATGGTGGCACACATAAGGACCTGAAGGAGTCCTAATGCAAGCCATGCCCTCCAGAAGAAGAGCTGCCTCCCTGCTTCACTGGCCCTCTGCATTCCCTGACTCCCCATCTCCCTGCCCTGACGCAAAGAAGCCAGAGGAGGAAGTGATGACATGCATTGATTCCCTGAAGTCTCTCCGTGCTTTCACTTTCTTGGGAAGTGACATACGCGGAAGAATTGTGGGCAGCCGCCTGTTCCTGGATGGCCGTCTGTGGCCGTGAGAATCTTGTGCACCTTCATCCACAGACATAGCTGTGTGGCTGAAAGTCTCAAAGCAGAGACAATGGAGACCACGAGCAGCTCCAGATTCTCTATCTTTGTGATGTCTTTGTTAGGAAAAATTATTTCTGTGCCTGTATCTTTGGACGACATGGTGCTGGACCTGAAGGTGAAGCTATTTGCACTGGATAGCTATTTCTACCCTTCTCGATCAAGACTGATTCATGGTGGCCAGTGGCTGATGAATGAACAAACTCTGAGACATTACAACATTACCTCCAACAGCATCGTACACCATTTTCTTAGGTGTAAGTACCAGCCCAGAGGAGGGGAGTGGCCATGGGAGCAGGCTGGCCTCTGGCTGCCAAGGGGAAGGGGCAAGAGGACCGTCAGCCAGGGAGCCTTGTGCCTTGGGAGGGAAGAACTGGGAGGTGCGGGCAGAAAGGGAAATTGACGTGGGGGAATGCTTCCCCTGATGGGACTGGGATCCTTAGCTCTCCTCTGCTGTGTTTTGCTGTTGCAGTGTGAGGTGGTGGTTCAGCTGCATTAGAAGGCAAGGAAGATGTCTCAGGTACGATCACAGTCCTCACTGGCACTCTTGTGGAGGGAGGGGATCCGCATGGGTGCTGAGTGTGTGTCTGATTCATACATGGAAGCTGTGGTAAATCTGGGAGCATGCGGTGGTGCACCTGTGTGATATGTAGCTTGTGGGATGGGGAAGACTGGGTGAAGTTAGGATGGCTGCAATTTGCTTGGAAAAGTCCCATTTGATCGAGTCCAACCATCCACCTAACACTGCAAATCCACCTTTAGACTTAGTCCTTCAGGGCCACAGCCACACGTCCCTTAAATACCTGCAGGGACTGGGACTCCACCACCTCCCTGGGCCGCCTGTCCCAATGCCTGGCCACCCCTTCTGGGAACAAATTCTTCCTGACATTCAGCCTGAACTTCCCCAGTGCCACCTCACTTCCTGTTACTTGTCACCAGGGGAAGAGACCAACACCTTCCTCAGCAGCATTCTCCTTGCAGTGAGTTGTAGAGACAATGACCATCTTCTTTTCCCAGCTACAGATGATCACGAAGCAGAGCTGGATTTCTGGACTGCTTAATCAGGAAATGCGTCAGAGATAGAAATGCAGGGTGCTTCAGCAGATGCCGCCTCAACTATAGATACAAAGAGCCAACTGGCAGGCATCACCTCAACAAGTGTAGAGGTAAGGTCTGGTGGGGTGCCCGAGGCCTGGGACATATGGAGGAGTGTGACAGGACTGGGCACTGTGTAAGGCTGGGCACCTTGATCCCGCAGCCATCTCCACAGGGATCTGTCCTGCAGCTGGGTTGTCCTCTGCCACCTCCAGGAGGCCTCTCCTCATGCCCTCTTTGACTCAGTCATTAATAGTAAGACTTGTTACTCCCTGGGCACACATCCTATTGCACTTGTAGATAGATGGGGAACAGAATAAGCCCTGCATAATCCACAACAAGGTGATTTTGGGTTTCCTTCAAAAGCTGGATGCTTACAAGTCCACGTGGCCAGATGGACTGCACCCTGCAGTGCTGAGGGAGTTGGTGGATGTGGTTGCCAAGCCACTCTCCATCATCCCTTGGTAGTCCTGGCTAACCAGAAATGTCCCAGGGACTGGCAAATGTGA
>NW_015439709.1:8684-20811 GCF_001577835.2 Coturnix japonica | reverse complement strand
ATGAGCTGGAACTCAAGCCTTATTCCCAAGCCTTCCCATTTCAGACCTCTGTTCTTTGGATCATACTATAAGGTCTCCAGCAGAACCTAAAGTTCAAATTAAACTGAAGTGATGTGGGATTGTTCTTTTGTTTCATTTATTTCTTTTTGATTGAATTAGGAAATTATAGCAGAGGCTTCTCTGGGTCTCCATTCTAGCACTGGGATCATTTTTCACCTATCATCTAATCAGATTTCCCTGGTCTCAGCCCCTGCACGTTGCCTCATCTCAGTCACTGTTTACACTGTCCAAGAAGCTCTGGACTTTCTTTAACACCCCCTTCACACCATTTTCTTGAAGCAGTGATAGTTCTTTCTTTTCCATTTCTTCTCCCCTGGTCCCTCCGCCTCTGCTTGCACATCTTTTCTCCAATTTCAGAGGTGGTGCAACAGCTCAGAGAACACCAGAATGTGGTAAAATCTCTTTCTTTAGAATGGTTTCCTGCATTTCTGCTGACAAGAACAGGCTGAGCCCATCCTTTACAGATTGACAACACACTCCCTCGTTGTGGAGGAGGACAACCGAGGGACACTTCCAGAGTTCCATTTCCTCTGCCATTTCTTTCTTTTTTGTCTGCAAGGCTTAGGACAAAATGGATGATGTGGTGTAAATTCACAGCTCCCACACGGTGAGACTCAACTTCCTTCTTATCTCTTACACCACACTTGCCATTTTGCTACAAGAGTCCAAAAAAAACAACATTCTTTTGTTGAGATTCTACATCAAGAAGATGGCAGAGGAAATTGAATTATTATTATGAATGGACAGATGACACTGTGGTCTGGGGAGGGGCATCAGTGTGAGAGTTCAGGTGAGGATCAGTATCCATCTGTAAGGGAGAAACTGAGATGGTCGGGAAAGTGGCTGCACTGCTCATAACAGTGAGAAGAGCATGCTCAGGATACTCTGGGCGCAGGTTATGGAACCATGGCCTTGTGGATTCCGTTCTCTCTTAGGGCTAAACTCCTGCACCCTTCTAAACCAAACACTACAATGTACGCAGCCCAAGACGCACTTTAGCTGAAGTTCTCAACAGTATTGGCTTAAGAATACTGCACAGCAGGAATAATGGCTGATGGTTCCTTCAATAAGTATTCAGACATCTCAAGAGGACTTTTAGATAAGGTCTCCTACTTTAGTAATGGTATATTTCACTAATCTCTCTCCTTTTCTCTTTCAGATGATTTCTGTGTTTATACAAGTATTGGACATGATGCCTTCAGGTCAGTACAGGTTTTCTGAGCGATTTGTTTGTGTCGTAAATATTTATCTGGGGGCTTTTAAATCTTGCTGGCTTTACAGCAGATAAACAACCATTTTTTTTCCAACCTCTTACGACTTTCTGGACAAGGACCAAAGCTTTAAAGCTTTTATTCCTCACTTGCTGGCTGCTCTCTGTTGAACTGCACCAGTGTTGGGGGCTCCTCCAACAAACTGTCTGCCTTCTTTGTGATTCAGACAGTAATCTACTTTGTAGAGAATGAGCTACAGCTAAGACAGTCACAGCACAGACATTTCACTGGATTTCCAATCTAACCTGGTAGAGTTTGAGATCTCATAGCTTATTCCCGCAGCCACTGCTTCCCCACTTGCTTCAAACAATGAAGAGTACTTTGGATGGGGCCAGTCCCAGTCGGATGTCACCAACCTGACCTCCATCAGCTCTTGGCCCTGTTTCTTACCTTGGCTCCAATGTCCCAAGGGCTACTTCCCACAGCTGATGAGGTTGCTTCTTCTGTGACTCAGCCTCCAGGCCAGCAAAACAGCACTGGAGCTGCAGTGGATGGGTGCAATGGCGAGCAAGTGGTGTGGGACAGAGTGAACCAGCCCTTTGGGTGTGGTTGGCTGGGATTTGCAGATACCCACAGGAGGTAACAGCCTGCCTTCTCGCCACATGCAGCACTGTAATACACGGCTGTTGTTTCATCTGCTAGATGCAAGACTTCCTTTGAAGATAGCACACAGACAGAGCTTTGTTCCAGGATGGGGCAATCCTCCTCCTTATTCTACTACACTTAAGGATGGAAGGTGTATCAACAGGGTAACAGAAGATTAGAGAGTTGCGCAGACTCAAAATATCAAAACACAGGAAAGAAGAATCAGCTATCTGCTGCCCTGTTGTAGAAAAAAGGGCAAAGGGCTCCAGAAGAAGCTCTTTCAGGTTGCTCAAGAAAAGACCCATTTCCTTGTGGATGACCTGATGGCTCTTATGTTAGAATTCACAGATTTTTTGAGTCCCCATTGTTCCCTGAACCCAATCCCCTTCCATGCTTTTATATTTAGCATGCCACTGAAAACACCCCTCGAGATGTCAACGCGACAGGCCCTTCCTCATCCCACTCACGAGTTAAAATTTTTTTCCTCATCAGATGATGAACGTCACACCAATCATCAACCTGACCATTGTTGCAACTATTTTTTGTAATTACATTATATTCTCATTTTACTATTGAGTATGTCTTTTCTTCCCGCGCTCTCAGCATACACTCTCAGAAGAATCCTGCACTCCATTAGAGGGCACCTTCAGACCTCGGTGAGATTCAAATTTATTGGAACTTCCTGAGTTTCACTTTGTACCCATTGGCCCCTTGTCTGTCAGCAGGCAGCTGCAAAAATAGCCTGGCCCCACTCCTTTATCATCGCCCTTTTACCACACTGATAAGCGTTGCTCTTGCTCCCCTCTCCAGCCTTCTCTTCTTGGCTGTCCGAACCTTGCCCCAGTTCTCTCCGCCTTTCCAGCACCACTGGTGACGTCTCCAGCCCCCAACAGCCTTTGTATCCTCCTCTTCTGGGCCTGTTCTGCAAAGCACTTCCTCGTCTTCCTTGAATCCGGGAAGCACTGAATTGGACCCGGTACTTCAGATGCGGCCCCACAAGGCGCAGAGCTAGAGGTGAGGAACCCTCGCACCATCTTCATTGGCCACCACTTCTTTTAAGCAACCCCAGGGCACTGCGGCTTTCCTGGGCCCGGCGGCACCGCTGCTGGCTCACGCTGGGCTTTTTCGGCCGATCAGGACCTGCAGGTCCATCTCAGCGGGCATGGACGAGACTGAGGGAACCTTGAAATGAAACTCCGGATTTGACAGGGTTGGGGTGGCGGCGAGGGGAGGCTCCAGCTGCGGGGGCCATGGGGGACGTTGGGCCAGAGCGCGGGGAGCAGTCATCCTCAAAGCGGCGGCCGTCCTGCTGGGATGAACGAATAGCCCGCAGCGCGCAGACATAAATGGGCGGGACGAGGAAGTGGACTGCGGGGTTTTATCCGAGGACCTGGGGTGCTGCAACGGAAGTGATACGGGTGCTCCAGAAGTGATATGGGTTTTTGCTCACGGAAGTGATGTGAGGCAATCCCGGGACTGGTGAGGTGGGGCGTTCCCGAAGATGACACAGCTCCATTGCTGTGCTGCACAACACAACCTCTTTCACACTTCACACCCGGTCTGCGGAGATGCGCGCCCATGGCGGCCCCACTGCCAGCCCTCCGTGTGCTGCCCACCAGCTCCACTGCCCTGCACGCCCCTCGGGCTCTGTGCAGCCTGACCCCTCAGCTTCAGCTGGAGGGTGTAAATTCAGCCCAGGACTATGGGGCAAACAGAAATAGTTCTACACAGGCAGCAGATGGTGAACCCCTGTGGGAATCAAATGTTGTTTCTGCATTTTGAATAAGACAAGAATATTTTATTTCAAGGTCTCATTATATTCATTATATAAGTGAAGGAATATGTAGTTATTAGGTAGAAGTCATAGGTAGAAAGACTGCAGCTCCTGTCTGTCCAGCTGTCTGAAATAGGACTACTGATTTTTGTTGCTGGACAAATAAGACCTGAGTAATAGAGGATCCAAAGAGGAGAAGTTAAAATAATTAACAATATGCCTGTATAAAGCAGCAGCAATGTATGTTTCAGTGTTTTGCTGTATGCATTGTAAAAATATATAAGTCGTAACATACCTAAGGATGTGCCTGAAGAGATAACGGGAAGGACTGAAATCACACACACACACACACACACAACCCCCACCCCCTTCCCATACACCCCTCCCACCCCCTGAGTATGTCATGATTTGTATGTTTTTACAGTATAGACAACAAAGGTCTTACTCAGGTCTTATTTGTTCAGCACCAAAAATCAGTAGTTCTGTTTCAGACAGCTGGACAAACAGGACCTGCAGTCTTTGTACCTATGACTTCTACCTAATAAATACAACTTGCTTCACTTATATAATTGTCATGGTTTTAATGAAAATCTACCTGTGTCAGTGACGGGATGGGGGTAGGGGGGCGCGGACCCCACAGGGGCCCTAGGCCGAAAGGAAAAGTTAATTAGGAAAAGAAAACAGTGGCAACGATCTAAGGAGGCACACTTATTTACTAAATACTATATCGAAATACAGAAGAACAGAATATAATACAATATAAATGAAAATTGAGCTAACGAATCAAGCAAAATAGGAGAGAGAATGAGTCCTGAAACCGAGTGGCCTAATGTGAATCTAGGTGAAACAGTGAAGGCTCCCATACACTCCCCTGAATGCCAGAACTCGAAAGACGTCAGTCTAGCCTGGGAGAGAGATAATATAGTGTCCAGGTCCCGTGAT
Organism: Coturnix japonica; assembly: GCF_001577835.2. Lineage (NCBI taxonomy): Eukaryota > Metazoa > Chordata > Aves > Galliformes > Phasianidae > Coturnix > Coturnix japonica. The sequence continues at coordinate 16,179 of NW_015439709.1, read as the reverse complement.
CCATATGTGACCGTGTTGTTCTCTGGGAGATGTAGTCTTCTTCTGTAAGTTGCAGATTCAGTAAAATTATTCATGCTTTATATGATGTTATGATGTGGAATACTGATAGTTAAATTACAAAATTATTAAACCATGACAATAATGAGACCTTGAAAAAAAAATATTGTTACCTTATTCTAAATGCAGAAACAACATTTGATTCCCACACTGGCCAAGTGCACTGGGGCAAATTAGGACAGTATAGGGTATGGACCTGGGCTCTCCATGGTGACACACAGAAGGGCCTGAAAGTGCCCTTATGCAAGCCATGCCCTCCGCAAGAAGTACTGCCTCCCTGCTTCACTGTCCCTCTGCATTCCCTGCCTCCCCATCTCCCTGCCCTGACGCACAGAGGCCAGAGGAGGGAGTGATGACGTGCATTGATTACCTGAAGTCTCTCCGTGCTTTCTCTTCCTTGGGAAGTGACAGAAGCGGAAGAATTGTGTGCAGCTGCCTGTTCCTGGATGGCCGTCTGTGGCCGTGAGAATCTTGTGCACCTTCATCCACAGACATAGCTGTGTGGCTGAAAGTCTCAAAGCAGAGACAATGGAGACCACGAGCAGCTCCAGATTCTCTATCTTTGTGATGTCTTTGTTAGGAAAAATTATTTCTGTGCCTGTATCTTTGGACGACATGGTGCTGGACCTGAAGGTGAAGCTATTTGCACTGGATAGCTATTTCTACCCTTCTCGATCAAGACTGATTCATGGTGGCCAGTGGCTGATGAATGAACAAACTCTGAGACATTACAACATTACCTCCAACAGCATCGTACACCATTTTCTTAGGTGTAAGTACCAGCCCAGAGGAGGGGAGTGGCCATGGGAGCAGGCTGGCCTCTGGCTGCCAAGGGGAAGGGGCAAGAGGACCGTCAGCCAGGGAGCCTTGTGCCTTGGGAGGGAAGAACTGGGAGGTGCGGGCAGAAAGGGAAATTGACGTGGGGGAATGCTTCCCCTGATGGGACTGGGATCCTTAGCTCTCCTCTGCTGTGTTTTGCTGTTGCAGTGTGAGGTGGTGGTTCAGCTGCATTAGAAGGCAAGGAAGATGTCTCAGGTACGATCACAGTCCTCACTGGCACTCTTGTGGAGGGAGGGGATCCGCATGGGTGCTGAGTGTGTGTCTGATTCATACATGGAAGCTGTGGTAAATCTGGGAGCATGCGGTGGTGCACCTGTGTGATATGTAGCTTGTGGGATGGGGAAGACTGGGTGAAGTTAGGATGGCTGCAATTTGCTTGGAAAAGTCCCATTTGATCGAGTCCAACCATCCACCTAACACTGCAAATCCACCTTTAGACTTAGTCCTTCAGGGCCACAGCCACACGTCCCTTAAATACCTGCAGGGACTGGGACTCCACCACCTCCCTGGGCCGCCTGTCCCAATGCCTGGCCACCCCTTCTGGGAACAAATTCTTCCTGACATTCAGCCTGAACTTCCCCAGTGCCACCTCACTTCCTGTTACTTGTCACCAGGGGAAGAGACCAACACCTTCCTCAGCAGCATTCTCCTTGCAGTGAGTTGTAGAGACAATGACCATCTTCTTTTCCCAGCTACAGATGATCACGAAGCAGAGCTGGATTTCTGGACTGCTTAATCAGGAAATGCGTCAGAGATAGAAATGCAGGGTGCTTCAGCAGATGCCGCCTCAACTATAGATACAAAGAGCCAACTGGCAGGCATCACCTCAACAAGTGTAGAGGTAAGGTCTGGTGGGGTGCCCGAGGCCTGGGACAGAGGGAGGAGTGTGACAGGACTGGGCACTGGTTAAGACTGGGCACCTTGATCCTGCAGCCATATCCACAGGGATCTGTCCTGCAGCTGGGTTGTTCTCTGCTACCTCTAGGTGACCTCTCCTTATGCCCTCTTTGCCTTAGTCATTAATAGTAAGACTTGTTACTCCCTGGGCACATATCCTATTGCACTTGTAGATAGATGGGGTACAGAATAAGCCCTGCATAATCCACAAAGAGGTGATTTTGGGCTTGCTCCAAAAGAAGGATGCTTACAAGTCCATGTGGCCAGATGGACTGCACCCTGCAGTGCTGAGGGAGTTGGTGGATGTGGTTGCCAAGCCACTCTCCATCATCCCTTGGTAGTCCTGGCTAACCAGAAATGTCCCAGGGACTGGCAAATGTGANGCTGCAAATACAACCCTGCATCTCTACCTGATCCCAGATGACATCTCTGTGAGGCAGGTAAGGTGGAGGGAGATTGACCAGTTGAGAGGGAGGCATCTGGGGTGGCTGCAGTTGCAGAGAATGGATTTGTTAAGAAGAGAGCCCTCTCAGTTTTGCTCTGGTTTTTCCTGCCTCCAGGAATCTCTCTGAGTTTTTGGATGGGACAGCATATCCCAGCATGAGCAAAGGATGCTCTGCAACATGGAACAGAGCACATGTCAGACATGCTGGCTGCTGCCACGCACAGTAATAGATGACTGCATAGCAGATTCTCTCCTGTTGCTTGCAGCCCTTCCCCTCTGACAGCACTGCCTGTAATGCACATTCAGGGCTCTGTCCTGATCAGGTTGTTCTCTTCTTGACTTTCCAAGGGCATTGAATGCTACCTCCAGCTCCAGCTCTCTTTTCAACTCTCAAAAGCGATCCTTGATGTTTACAGGCCATTGAAAGACAAGAGATGAGTTGGAACTCAAGGCTTATTCCCAAGCCTCCTCCATTCACACGTCTGTTCTTTGGATACAGATATAAGGTCTCCAGCAAACCTAAAGTAAAGATTAAACCTGAAGTAAGTGGGATTGTTCCCTTTTTATTTATGCATGAGTGAGTGTGTGAGTGAAAGAGAAAATACCAGAGCTTCTCTGGGTCTCCAGTTCAGCATTGGGATCGTTTCCCTATTACCTAATCAGAATTTCCCTTGTCTCAGCCCCTTCACATTGCCTCATCTCATCACTGTACACTTCCAAGAGGCTCTGTCTTTTCTTTAACCCCACTTTACATTGTTAAAAGCAGTGAATAGTTCTTTCCTTTGCCTTTTCTTCTCCAGGATAAACAAACCCTGTTCCTCTGCCTCTGCTTCCACATCATATTCTCCAAATTGCAGTGGTGGAGAAAAAGCCCAGGCTGAGCCCATCTAGAGATGACAATATATTCCCTCTTTGTGAAGGAGGGGAGACAAGAGTATCCAGACTTCCATTCCGCTGCCACTTTCTTCTTTTTTTTTGCATGACCAGGACACATGGGATGATGTGTGTCAATTCACAGCTCCACAGGATAAGATTCAACTTCCTTCTTATCTCTACAGCCACACTTGCCATTTTGCTACAAGAGTCCCGAGGAACAACAGTTCTTTGTTGAGATCTACATCAAGAAGATGGCAGAGGAAACTGAATTATTTATTAGGGATGGACAGAATGACACTGTGCTCTGGGAGTCATCACTGAGATCAGGTAGGATCAGATCCATCTGTAAGGAGAATTGAGATGACGGGACAGTGAGCTGCACTGCTCATAAAAGTGAGCAGAGATGCTCAGATACTCTGAGCGCAGAATATGGAATTGTGCCTTGGGATCCCTTCCATCTTTGGCTAATCCTGCACCCCTACAATAACACCTACAAATGAACATAGCCCAGGACGCACTTAGCTGAGTTCTCAACAGATGGGCAAGAAATACTATAAGCAGGAAATAATGTCTGATGGTTCTTTGCAAGATCAGACATCTCAAAAGGACTTTTAGAAAGGGTCTCCACTTTAGTAATGGTATATTTCATCATCTCCCTCCTTTCTCTTTCAGGTGATTTCAGTCTTTCTAGAAATGTCTCCAATATTCCTTCAGGTCAGTACAGGCTTTCAGAGCTGCCATTTGTTGTGTCTGAATATTTATTTGGGCTTTTAAATCTTGTGGCTTACAGCAGATAACCAAGCATCTTTTTTCCAAACCTTATGACTCTTTCCGGACACACATACCCCCCCCAAAAAAAAACCTTTAAAGATTTTATTCCCTCATTTCTGGCTGCTTGCTCTGTGAACTGGCACAGTGCTTGGGACCCTCCAAACTGTTTTGCCTTCTTTGATATCAGAAATACTGTATTTCTAGAGAATAAGCTACAGCTATGTCAGATCACAGGACAGAAATATTTCACTGGATTTCAAATAACTGGTAGAGTTGGAGCATCTCATAGCTTATCACAGAGCCACTGCTTCCCACTTGCTTCAAATAATGAAGGAGTACTGGAAGGAACAGTCCCTAGGCTGTCACCAACCTGAACTCCATCAGCTCTGGCCCTGTTCTTACCTTGGCTCCAGTGCTTTAAAAGCTGATGAGATTGTTTTCTTCTGGTGACTCAGCCTCCAGGCCAGCAAGCAGCACTGCTAGTGCAGTGGATGGAATGGGAGCACATGACTGTGGGATATAGTGAATAGCCCTTGGATGTATTGACTAGGATGCAGAGCAGAAAACAGCCTGCCTTGCCACACGCAGCACTGTAACACAGGCTTTGGTATCTGCTAGGTGCAGCCTTCCTGAAGAAGCACAAGACAGAGCTTTGTTCCAGGATGGGGCAGATCTCCTCCATTCTACTAAATTTAAGGGTTGAAGATGTAATCAACAGTGACGAAGAAGAGGAAGTACAAGCTGAAAATACAAAACAAAAGAAGAATCAATTTCTGCTGGACCTAGTTGAGAAAAAAGGGCACAGGGCCCAAGAGAAGCTCTATCAGATCCTCCAGAAAAAAGACCCATTCCTTGTTGATGACCTGGATAGTAGCTAAAACTAGGAAAGCAGACAGCTTTTGTTCCCATTCCCAGATTTTGAGAGTGACAGGAGAGTCAGGCAAAAGGAGGGATTTGTCAATGCCTGAATCCTGAACTTTTCATGCAAAATCCATGACACATTGCAATGCCAAACTCTTCTGAGCCACCAACTGCCAGGCCTCCTTCCGTTACCTGACATGCTCACTTGCAGTGGACAGTCAGTCACCTCTGAGAAGCTGCTGCAACAACAAACCTTTGTCCCTAATCGAGCGCCCACGTTGTGAAGCCATCTGCCTTCTGAGATCACAGGGCCTCTGCATCTCCAGATGCTCCAGGCAGCTGCTGGTCGAGGAGCTCTCATCACAACAGGTACCTCAACACCACAACAGGTGGGGGTTGGAGGGGACCTCTGGAAATCACACAGTCCAACCCTTCTTAAAGCAGTTCCCTACAGTATGTTACCCAGGAAAGTGTACAGGCAGGGTCTGAGTACGTCCACAGACTTTACAGCCTCTCTGGACAACTTGTTCTAATGCTGTAACCCTCACAGTTAAAATTTTTCCTCATCAGTTGAGATCATCGCACCATCCATCAACCTGACCATTGTTTTCAACTATTTTTTGTAATTACATTATATTCCACTTACTATGAGTATGTCTTTTTCTTCCACGCGTCTTCTGCGTTTCTTCCAGAATAATACTGCACTCATAGAGGGCCACCTTCAGTACCGCAGTGAGATTCAATTTATGGAACTTCCTGAGTTCCAATTTGGACCTATTGGCCCTTTTCCTGTCAGCAGGCAACTGCAAAAATAGCCTGGCCCCATCCACTTTATCCTTGCCCTTTACATACTGATAAGCGTTGCTCTGCTCCCCTCTCAGCCTTCTCTTCTGCTGTCCGAACAGCCCCAAGGCTTTCAGCCTTTCACCACCACTGCGATGCTCCAGCCCCCAACAGCCTTTGTATTCCTCTGCTGGGCTGTCTGCAGCACTTCCCTGTCTGCCTTGAACCAGGGAGCCCCGAATTGGACTCGGTACTTCAGATGTAGTCCCCAAAGCGCAGAGCAGAGGTGAGACCCTCTCACCATCTTCTGGCCACACTCTTTGTAAGACACTCCAGGGCACTGCTGGCTTTCCTGGCCACCAGGGCACGCTGCTGGCTCACGTTGGGCTGTCGGCCATCAGGACCTGCAGGTCCATCTCAGCGGGCTGACGAGATCGAGGGAACCTGACACGAACCTGGATTTGACAGCGGTGGGGTGGGGGCGAGGGGAGGCTCCCAGCTGGGAGGGGCCATGGGGGACGGTGGGCAGAGCGCGGGGCATCACCTCGAAGCGGCGGCCGTCCTGCTGGATGAACGAAGAGCCCGCAGCGCTCAGACATAAATGGGCGGGACGAAGGAAGTGGACGCGGGGTTTTATCCGAGGGACATGGGGTGCTCACGGAAGTGATATGGGTTGCTCACGGAAGTGATGGGGGCAATCCCGGAGGTGAGGTGGGGCGTTCCCGGAAGATGACACAGCTCCATTGCTGTGCTCACAACACAAACCCTCTTCACACCCGGTCTGCGGAGATGCGCGCCCATGGCGGCCCCACTGCCAGCCCTCCGTGTGCTGCCCACCAGCTCCACTGCCCTGCACGCCCCTCGGGCTCTGTGCAGCCTGACCCCTCAGCTTCAGCTGGAGGGTGGAAATTCAGCCCAGGACTATGGGGCAAACAGAAATAGTTCTACACAGGCAGCAGATGGTGAACCCCACACCTTGTTTTTCTCTCCTAATTACATCTGTGTTGGGTTACCACTGCCTTTCACACTCATCATACAACACTGATATTGTGTAGGATGTCAACTGCCCTCTCATGCAGCTTTACTTATACGTGTCCCATGGTCCTGGGCTGAATTTCCACACACACCCCCAGCTGCAGGAGGGGAGGACCAGCTCCTGACTGGCTGCCAGGCATGGGACAACTCCCCTTGCTGCAGCTGAGCCCGTTTTGAAGGTGAGATGCTCTCTGCTCACAGACCCACATGGCCAGCAGCAGGAGGGATCAAACCCTGTGGCCCTGCTGTGCCTGCAGCCCCCAGCATGGGACATGGATGGATCAGGGCCAAGACGTGTGTCCCTGTGTTTCTCTGCCCAAGCGCACTGGGGCAAATTAGGACAGTATGGGGTATGGACCTGGGCTCTCCATGGTGACACACAGAAGGGCCTGAAGGAGTCCTAATGAAAGCCATGCCCTCCAGAAGAAGAGCTGCCTCCCTGCTTCACTGTCCCCCTGCATTCCCTGCCCCCCCATCTCCCTGCCCTGACGCACAGAGGCCAGAGGAGGGAGTGATGACGAGCACTGTTTCCCTGAAGTCTCTCCGTGCTTTCATTTTCTCGGGAAGTGACATATGCGGAAGAATTGTGGGCAGCCGCCTGTTCCTGGATGGCCGTCTGTGGCCGTGAGAATCTTATGCACCTTCATCCACAGACATAGCTGTGTCTCAGGTGGCTGAAAGACCCAAAGCAGAGACAATGGAGCCCACGAGCAGCTCCACATTCCCCATCTCTGTGAAGTCTTTCTCAAGAAAAATGATTTCTGTGCCTGTATCTTTGGACGACACGGTGCTGGACCTGAAGGTGAAGCTATTTGCACTGGATAGCTATTTCTACCCTTCTCAGTCACGACTGATTCACGGTGGCCAGGAGCTGATGAATGAACAAACTCTGAGACATTACAACATTACCTCCAACAGCAGCGTACACCA
>NW_015439709.1:0-6980 GCF_001577835.2 Coturnix japonica | reverse complement strand
GTCGGGTCCTGCATTTTGGTCCCAACAACCCCAGGCAACCCTACAGGCTTGGGGAGGAGTGGCTGAAAGCTGCCTGATGGAAAAGGACCTTGGTGTGCTGGTGGACTGGCTGAATATGAGGCAGCTGTGTGCCCAGGTGGCCAAGAAGGCCAATGGCATCCTGGCTTGTATCAGGAATGGTGTGGTGAGCAGGACTAAGTAAGTAATCCTGCCCCTGTGCTCGGCATTGGCGAGGCCTCACCTTGAGTACTGTGTTCAGATTTGGGCACCTCAGTACAAAAAGGACATGAAGGTGCTGGAGCAGGTCCAGAGAAGGGCAGCAAGGCTGGGGAAGGGCTTGGAGAATATGGCCTATGAGGAGAGTCTGAATGAACTGGGGCTGTTCACAGTCTGGGGAAGTGGAGGCTGAGAGGAGACTCTTCCAATATCTGAAAGGTGATTACAGCAACAGTGGGGTTGGTCTTTTAGTAATAGTAACAGTAACAGTAATAGTAATAGTCTCGTCTGGGTTGGAAGGGACCTTAGAGATCATCGAGTCCAACTCCCAGGATTCGAGCCTCTGTGTAGCAGAGCGGCACTTCTACCACTTGCGCCACAGGGGGGATTCGAACTTTGGGCCCCAGTGTTGCACGGCGGCAGTCCTACCACTTGCGCCACCGGGGCACACAAAGTCTTTTCTCACTGGTGACAGGTTACAGAACAGGGGGAAATGGCCTCAAGTTGCACCAGGGTAAGTTTAGGTTGGATATTAGCAAAAACCTCTTTACAGAAAAGGTCATTAAGCACTGGAATAGGCTCCCCAGGGAGGTGGTTGAGTCACCATCCCTGAATGAGTTTAAAAACTATTTGGATTTGATGTTCAAGGACAGGATTTAGTGGAGGGCTGAAATGAGTTAGGGAAGTATGGTTCAGTTGCAGTTGGACATGATGATCTTTAAGGTCTTTTCCAACCTCAGAAATTCTATGATTCTATGATTCTATGCCCCTGGCAAGCAAGCACATCAGAATGCAGAAATATGGCTTGGGAGTGCTCTTCTTGTGTTCCCTCCTCCAGGAACTCCAGAAGAGGCCACAGTCAGATGTCCCAGCACAGGAGAGAAGCTGTCGCTGTGTGAGGCAGGTAAGGCTCCTTGCCTGCAGCTCTGCTCTGCACCAGCCTTAGTGGCCTTCGCAGGGTACAGCAGGCATCCCTCAGCTCCCAAATGTATCTTCAGGACCTGTTCTTCACAGCAATTCTTTGGACTTCAGAACAGTAAATTCTCCTTGCTGCACTAAGCACGCATTGATCTGTTTTACATTAGTGGAAAGGCTCATTTCCACACACTTGCATGCCAAATTCCATCTAAACGTTTCCATTTATACACATTTCATCTTTCTGTGTCCACTGTTTTCTCTCTCTTGAAGCAAGTCAGCCGTCAACAATTTATCTCCCAGAAAACTGAAACTTCACTATCTAGAACTTCCATGTTCAAAATACATCCCCCAGATCAATGTGTGAAACTCGTAGTCTGGGGCTCCAGGTAATGCTCTGTGTATCTAACCATTATCTTTCCTGTTGATGCATCAGGGACACATGCACTAAGTGGTGCCTTCCATGTGCCAATGGGGATAACTGTTCAGCCCTCCTTCCTGTAATACTGTGCAGGGTTTCTTCAGGGCACCATGATTAATGACAGCATTGAGCAGCCATGATCAAGGGTCATGAGCATGCATGTCAGCACTGAGCCTGCCTGCCTGCCATTGCCTCAGAAATGTCCCATGCTGCCATGGATCCCAGGGTGATTAGCAGTAATTTATTTTACTGGTCTCTCTTACTGATGAGTGATGTTTCCTGGACACCACACCGCAGGGTCTGTAGTCCCCTTCTTCTGAAGACGTAAAAGAAACACCATATGCATGGTATACAACCACAGCAGCAGGTAAATGAAAGCACCAGGCAACTATCATAAGCAATCCTTTGCTGAACAGCTGCTTCCCACCATGTCAGGTGTCTGAATAAAAGCAGAGGGTGTCAGGGGGCTGCTTGGTGCCAGGCAGCTGTAAGAAGGCAGCATGCTGGGTCACCTTACACCATGTGTCCGAGCCTACACATAGAGAAATGTCTCTGCAACCAGGCCACCAGGCACCTCACTTGCAACACACCCTTTCCGCTTTCAAACTAATTCTCCTTCACAATCCTTTCTTAATTTTAGTTCTCTAATCTGGACAGGGAACAAAAAAAGCAAAATACCATTGCTTGGCAGAGCTGCTCATTACCCTGCTGCTGCTTGTGTAGTACGCAACCCATGGGCCAACCTGCACTGTGCTTCACTGTGTCTCTCAGCATGCCTCCTGCTAGTGGCATCCAGTGCACAACATCCCATTCAGCCCCAAACCACTCACACTTGTCTTGCAGAAACTTCAACGAGTGAAGCCAGAGATAGATTCACTCATTTTGGAGGAACAAAACATATACAAGTAAGAGTTCCTGGGGGAAGTGGGAACGCTTTCCAAAAGCCCTCACTGCACCATATGTGAGCCTGCCCTCTCTCCCACTTGCAGAGCTTGTCTCCCTGGACCAGGCATCTTCCAGTGCTCTGAGACGGGCCTTGCCTTTGAGGTGGAGTCAGCAGCCAGCATTGTGTACAGATACGCCGACTGGAGCACGCATCTGAAAGAGGCTGACCAGAACTTGTGGGAACCTGCTGGGCCTCTTTTCAACATCTGGGTGCTGCCTGGAACCGTGCAGGCTGTGTATCTCCCCCACTTCATCTGCGTGTCAGGTATGGCAGCTGTGGGACCTGCTCCATGGCACAGCCCACTGCCCTTCAGGCACCTGGGTTCTGCCAGGCTGCTTTCCCTCAGCCTCCCGTTCCTGTACCCCCGGCATGACTCCATGGCCTGCTCACACAGGTGGGCACAAAACAGCTCCTTAACAAAACAGCTCCTGGGTACCTCTCTCCAGATGGGATCAAATTATTTCCCCCTTCACAGGTAGCTTGTACTCTCCTGTATTCTTCCACCATGCTTTGCCATCCTCCATCCTTTTCTCATGTTTTATTAAACCTTCACAGTGCTCCCTTCCCCACCACCTGCTTTGCACTCACACCACTGCATTCTCCTCTCCCAGTGGCTGTGATGACCCACAACGTTCTCCCCCAGCTTTGCAGCAGTCCCAAGCTGCTACCTCTAGTCTGCAGTTTTCTGAGCCCAGAGGAAGACTAGCAAAGACCTGTAATACCCTGCTGGGCTCAGGAACTATATAAATTCTGGGTATACATCACCCCTAAAGCAGAGCGTGTCATTTTGTGTTGGGGTGTGTCTCCTTCTTTCTAATAAACCCTCAAAGAGAAGGAGGTACCTGGGCAGGGTGCAAAGCAGAACCTTGTTGTCTTTCCCATCTCTTTCAGAAGCAGACATCAGTGGGTGCTCCATTGCCCATTTTGAATTTGAGAAGATGACCATACAGCAGCCAAAAAAAGTGATGGCTTTCACTGCTGTCCTGGAGAATCCCAGCTTCTCTCTTCTTGGGGTGGTTTGGAGAAAGTTACGTTCAGCCTTTTCTCTCCCTGTGCACTCCTTAGTGCTGATCTTCCAGCAGCTCTACGCTGCAAATACAACCCTGCATCTCTACCTGATCCCAGATGACATCTCTGTGAGGCAGGTAAGGTGGAGGGAGATTGACCAGTTGAGAGGGAGGCATCTGGGGTGGCTGCAGTTGCAGAGAATGGATTTGTTAAGCAGAGAGCCTTCTCAGTTTTGATCTGTTGTTTCCTGCCTCCAGGAATCTCTCTGTGTTTTTGGCTGGGACAACATATCCCACCATGAGCAAAGACATTGCACAGCATGCTCTGCAACGTGGAGCTTAGCACATGTCAGACATGCTGGCTGCTGTCATGCACATTAATAGATGGCTGCATAGAAGATGCCCTCCTGTTGGTTGCAGCCCTTCCCCTCTGACAGCACTGCCTGTAATGCACATTCAGGGCTCTGTCCTGATCAGGTTGTTCTCTTCTTGACTTTCCAAGAACACTGAATGCTACCTCCAGCTCATAGCTCTCTATTCAACTCTCAAAAGCGATCCTTGATGTTTACAGGCCATTGAAAGACAAGAGATGAGTTGGAACTCAAGGCTTATTCCCAAGCCTCCTCCATTCACACGTCTGTTCTTTGGATACAGATATAAGGTCTCCAGCAAACCTAAAGTAAAGATTAAATCTGAAGTAAGTGGGATTGTTCTCTTTTCATTTATTTCTTTTTGTCTGAAACAGAAAATACCACAGCTTCTCTTCGTCTCCATTCCAGTACTGGGATCATTTCCCTATTATCTAATCAGAATTCCCCTTGTCTCAACCCCTGCAAGTTGTCTAATCACTGTACACTTCCAAGAGGCTCTGTCTTTTCTTTAACACCCCTTCACACTTTGGAAAGCAGTGATTAGTTCTTTCTTTTGCCGTTTCTACTCCAGAATAAGCAAGCCCTGTCCCTCTGCCTCTGCTTGCACATCATATTCTCCATATGGCAGTGTTGGTGTAACACTCAGAGAACACCGAAATGGTGGTAAAATCTCTGCTCTTTGTGTATTCCTGCGTTCTCCAGACAAAGCCAGGCTGAGCCCATCGAGAGATGACAATATATTCCCTCTTTGTGAAGGAGGGTAGACAAGACACTCCAGAGTTCCATTCCTCTGCCAATTTCTTCTTTTTTTCTGCATGACCAGGACAGATGGGATGATGTGTGTAAATTCACAGCTCCACAGGGTGAGACTCAACTTCCTTCTTATCTCTACAGACACACTTGCCATTTTGCTACAAGAGTCCAAATAAACAACAGTTCTTTGTTGAGATCTACATCAAAAAGATGGCAGAGGAAATTGAATTATTTATTAGGGATGGACAGAATGACACTGTGGTCTGGGAGGCATCACTGAGATCAGGTAGGATCAGATCCATCAGTATGGAGAATTGGGATGATGGGATAGTGAGTTGCATTTCTCACAACAGTGAGAAGAGATGCTCAGATACTCTGAGCACAGGATATGGAATTGTGCCTTGAGATCCCTTCTCTCTTAGGCTAATCCTGCACCCCTACACCAACACCTACAAATGAACACAGCCCAGGGCGCACTTAGCTGAGTTCTCAACAGATGGGCAAGAAATACTGTAAGCAGGAAATAATGGCTAATGGTTGCTTGGAAGATCAGACATCTCAAAAGGACTTTTAGAAAGGGTCTCCACTTTAGTAATGGTATATTTCATCATCTCCCTCCTTTCACTTTCAGGTGATTTCAGACCTTCTAGAAATGTCTCCAATAACCCTTCAGGTCAGTACAGGTTTTCCAAGCTGAATTTGTTGTCTGAATATATACTGGGTTTTTCAATCTTGTGGCTTACAGCAGATAAACAACCACCTTTTTTCCAACCCTTACGACTCATTCTGGACAGAGAAACAAAAATACAAAACAAAACAAAACAAAAAAACCTTTCTAAGCTTTTATTCTCTCACTGCTGGCTGCTTGCTTTGTGAACTCGCACAGTGTTGGGGACCCTACAAACTGTTTTGATTTCTTTGTGATCAGACATAAACTATTTGTAGAGAATGAGCTACAGCTAAGACAGTTCACAGCACAGAAATATTTCACTGGTTTTCAAATAACTATTTGTAGAGTTAGAGCATTTCATAGCTTATCACAGAGCCACTGCTTCCCACTTGCTTCAAATAATGAAGGAGTACTGGAAGGGACAGTCCCTGGGATGTCACCAACCTGACCTCCATCAGCTCTGGCCTTCTACTTACCTTGGCTCCAATGCTCCCAATGCTTCCACAGCTGATGAGGTTGCTTTCTTCTGGTGACTCAGCCTACAGGCCAGCAAGCAGCACTGCTGGGGCACTAGAGGGAATGGGAGCACGTGGCTGTGGGACAGAGTGAATAGCCCTTGGGTGTGTTGGCTAGGGTGCAGAGTACCACAGCAGGAAACAGCCTGCCTTGCCACATGCAGCACTGTAACACAGGCTTTGGTATCTGCTAGATGCAGCCTTTTGAAGAAGCACAAGAGAAGGCTTTATTCCAGGATGGGGCAGATCTCCTCCATTCTACTACTCTTAAGGGATGAAGGTGTTATCAACAGTGAAGAAGAACAGGAGGTGCGAGCTCAAAATACAAAACAAGAGAAGAATCGATTTCTGCTGGACCTAGTTGAGAATAAAGGGTCCAGTGCCCAAGAGAAGCTCTTTCAGGTCCTCAAGATAAAAGACCCATTCCTTGTTGATGACCTGGAGGACTTCCGTCTGGGAATTTTCAGAATTTTTGATCCCATTTCCTGAACCCAAACCTTTCCGTGTGTCATGGTTTAATAATTTTGTAATTTTTGCTATCAGTATTCCACATCATGACATCATATAAACAGTTCTTTTGAGTTCAAGCGTTCAGGATAGACTGTGGGAGCCTTCGCCATTTTGCCGATAAATTTACAGTAGGCCTCTCGGTTTCAGGAATCATTCTCTCTCATATTTTTGCTTGATTTGTTAGCTTAATTTCAATTATATTGTATTATAATATGTTATCATGTATTTTCGATATTGTATTTAGTAAACAAGTGTGCCTCCTTAGATCATTGCCGGTTTTGTTGTTTTTTTTCATTCCTTTTGGGCTAATGGCACTGTGGGGCCTGTGGCCCCCCTGTCACAGACGCAGGTAGATTTTCGTTTAAACCGTGACACCGTGCAAAATCCATGACACAACACAATGCCTAAGCCTTCTGAGCCACCAACTGCCAGGCCTGGGTCCCTTACCTGACATGCTCACTAGCGGACAGTCAGTCACCACTGAGAAGCTGCTGCAACAACAAACCTTTGTCCCTAATCCAGTGCCCACGTTGTGAAGCCATCTGCCTTCTGAGAACACCTTTCCTTGGAGGTGTTCAAGACCAGGTTGGACGGGGCCCTGGGCAACCTGATCTAGTAAATGTGTATGTTTGGTGGCCCTGCTAGGCAGGGGGGTT
>NC_029530.1:11691451-11697260 GCF_001577835.2 Coturnix japonica | reverse complement strand
CGAATATGGGGGTTGTTATGGGCAATATGGAGTTGTTATGGGGATAATGGGGTTTTATGTATGGGGGTCTGGTTGTTATGGGGGATAGGGATGGGCGTTTGGCAATATGGGTTTATGGGGATAGGGTTTAGGTGTTAGCGGGGTATGGGCATAGGTCGGGGTGTACGTCATATGGAAGGATATGGGAGCGATATGGAGCAAATATGGGGGGATATGGAGCGATATGGGGTCATATGGGCGGGATATAAAGGGGATATAGGGGGATAATGGGGTGATATGGGATTGTTATGGGGGCGATAATGGGGGGATATAACGGGGACATCGGGGTGATATGGCACAATATGGGTGATATAGGGGGATTAGGGGTATAATGGAGGGGATATGGGGTGATACCGTGGCACCGAGGCCGGTGCATAGATCATATGGGGGGATATAGGGGTACAGGTAGGGTTACTGGTGGAGATATAGGGGGATTGGGGTCATATGGGAGATACTGGGGTGATATGGGGGTCATATGGGGGGATATGGGATTGTTATGGGGGGATATGGGTTCATATGGAAGGATATGGGGCAATATGGGGGGATATAGGGGCGATATGGGGTCATATGGGGGGATTATGGGTTGTTATGGGGGATATTGGGTGATATGGGTTGTTAATGCGTGCAATATGGGGTTGTTATTGGGTGATATGGAAGGCATATAGGGCGATATGGGGTTGTTATTTGGGGGGATATTGGGGCATATGGGGTCAATAATGGGGGGATATGGGGCAATATGGGGTCATATGGGGGGATATGGGGCGATATGGGGGGATATAAGGGGGATTGAGGATATGGGGGATGTGGAGCAATTATGGGGGGTTATGGGGCGATATGGGGTGATATGGGGGGATTATGGGGTTGTTATGGGGATATGGGGCGATATGGGGGATATTAGGGGGATATGGCGGAGATATGGGGAGATTTTTTTTATGGGGCAATATGGGGGGATATCGGAGGCGATATGGGGGGATATGGGGCGATATGGGGTCATATGGGCGGGATATGGGGTGTTACCAGTAGATGGTCCCTTTCACGCGCAAGGATTCAACGGTTAAGCCTCCCGCGAAATCCGGCCTCCTCCAGCCGGGGCCCAAATTTAACTAAAGCGTTCACACCAATAGGGTGAATTACTAAATGGCGTTTTAATTGTGTGTGTTAGCGTTTTAAAATAAGCCGCTATCTACTTCAGTTCCCACTTCTACTATGCATAAATCCTTCTCACATATGCATAACCGACAGGGGAGGGCTAATCGCGTTACAATCCCGAGTGTTCGTAGCACGCCTAATGCAACAAGGGGGCGATATGGGGTTATGATGGGAAAGATATGGGGTCGATATGGGGTCATAATGGGGGGAAATAATGGGGGACGATATGCGGTTTAATGGGGGGATATGGAGGGATTATATGAGGGCTAATGGAAGGATATGGGGTGATATGGGGTGGATATATGGGGGAGATATAGAGTGGGATATGGGGTTGTTATGGGGGGATATGGGGCAATATGTTGGTTGTTATGGGGGTTGTTATGGGGGGAATGGGGCAATATGGCGGGGATATGGGGCGATATGAGGGTTATGGGGGATACTGGGGCGATAATGGGGTTATTATGCGGGGAATGTGGGGGCAATATGGGGTTGTTATAGGGGGATCATGGGCCGATAATGGGGATGTTATGGGGGATACTGGGTATGGGGTTGTTTTATGGGGGATTATGGGGGTTGATTATGGGGCGATATGGGGTGTATTATGGGTCGAGTTGGGATCGCCGGGTTAGTATGGTATTGGGTGATTATGGGGTTGTTATGGGGGATATGGGGTTGTTAATGGGGGATATGGGGCTATAATGGGCGATTGTTTATGAGGGGGAATATGGGAATAATATGGGGGGCGATTATAGGGGATATAGGGGGATATAGGCACTGGAGGGAGAATTATGGTGCTGTTATGGGGGGATATGGGAGCGATATGGGGTTGTTATGGGGGGATATGGGGTGATATTGTGGGGTTGTTATGGGGGGATAATGGGGTTGTTATGGGGGCATATGGGGCGATATAGGGGGGATATAGGGGGCTATAATGGGGGGATATGTTGGGGGCATTATGGGGCAGATTTGGGTCTTTCGAGTGTAGGCCGATAACGATGGGTTGTTCTACTCCTCTTAGCGCGGGGCTGTATACGGTTGTGGGGTTGTTATTGTTTCATTCGGAAGCGACATATAGGGGTGTTGACGTGGTGTGTTGTTGGGCGTCTCGATTTATTGCGGGATTACTGGGTTGGCTTTATAAGGCGTGCATACTGCGCGATCATATGGGGAGAGATGTGTTGGTTTGATGATGGGGTATGTTTGTATTGTTGGTTGTGGTAACAAGTATATATTGGTGTGATAGTTGGGGTCATATGTGGTGCTTATTAAACTTGTTATTGCGTAATTAAGGTTGATCTGTACTCAATGTAGGTCTGTGATCTATGTGGGGAATATATGGTGGTTCGTATAGGGGTTAAAGTAGGGTGTGAGAGGATATTTGTAGGTGGGTTTGTGTGTAGTTTGTAGTGTATATGTGGTGAGTGTGGTTATTGGATAGGTGTATGTATTCTTTGTAGTGGTGTGATGTAGGCTGGGGTGTGTGTGATGGTTATTTGCTTGCCTGAGGGATGATGCAGGCTGCATGGCTGCACTCGCGTCGAGAGAAGAAGTATTTGATTTGTGTTGAGGGTTTGTGTATCATCGCGTGCGCGATATGATGTTTGGGTATGGCGCTGTTAATTGTCATATTGTTATGTAGCGCAGAGGGTGTATGGTCATGTTGTGCGGGGAGTATGGTGCAAGCTGCGTGATGTGTCATGGGTGATGTGTTATTGAGTTGTATATGGTGGGGATTGATTGGTGGAGTGCACGGATATGAGTACTGGTGGGTGTTAGTTGAGGGTGTCTAGTCGGAAGTGGGTGTTGCGTGGGATGGTCACTCTTATAGAGGATGCGAACTCTATGTGAGGTCTGCTCCATTTTTGTGGTCGAGTTCGCCGAGTATTGGGGAGTTGCGTGGAGTGTCATCATTTGAGAGTGTTACTCTGGTGGGGGTCATCAGATTGGTGTGTGTTGGGTTGGATTCGTGTCAATTGTGTTGGCGGCTCGTCTATAGTGTATCGGGGTGTCTGGAGCTTGAGGGTGCATGACTTTATGTTGGGTGATGTCGTGGGTTCGATTCGATATGTTGAGGTCGTAGGTGTTCATTGGTTGTGTGTGGGTCCACTGTGCGAAGTAATGGTGGGTTGTGGTAGGTTTGTGCGGGTGCGGTGTTTCTATATTAGGGGTCTCGATTGGTTTGTGTCACGAGGAAGCAAGGTTCTGTGTATTGGGTTGTTCTGCATTGTTGTTTGGTGCAACATTGTAGTTGGGTCTACGTTTGTGGGTGGGTTGCTTCGGATAATGTTCGATTATGTGGAAGTGTGTTCATCAGGGTTTGGTGTTGGTTGTGCGGAGTCATTTGTCGGGTGTGAGCTTTGGTTGAAGGTGTTGGGTTTGCTTAAGGTCAGACCATGAGTTGGAGATATCATGTCATCTTTTCGGGGGTGCGCTAAGTCCGAGTTTGGAGTGTCACTTGAGAGGTCATTCCATTTTTATGTGAGAGCGTGTTGGTGGTGGTTGGTTGTCGTCGAGTTTGTGGGAGTGGTCATGGCTTTTGTAAGGGAGTCTTCTATTTTAGTTGCATGTATTTCAGATATGTGTGCGTCATCGCACTGTGATATAGTAGTCATTTCATGTTATGGAGAGTCGTTATTGTTTAAGGGTTTAGTAAGTTTAGTGGGTGGTGGTCTCATGTGGGTACGTTATAGGAAGGGTTGTGTGAAGTCGTCACAGTGATTAATAGTATTGGAGCCCAAGTCTAGTTGATAGTGACGCAGGGTTGGGCTCCATAGACCGCTAATTAGAAAGCGCGAATCTAAATTAATCGAGCATCTGGGTCTTCTATGTTAAATAGTGGCGATAGTTAGAGTATGGCATAGACGCTTCAGCCCAGCGAGTCTTGGCGTTTCGCAACCTGGAGAGCTGCACACGCATGCGCGCGGCGAGTCCAACGGGCGCAGCCAGCGTTCAATCCGATGAGCGATATTGGGGACACATCACTAGAGTGCGGCGGGGATTGGGGATATGGGGGAAATTAAGGACTGGCGGTGAGATTAGGGCTGTCAATATGGGGTGGTTATGTGGGTTATATGGGGCACTGGGTAGGGGTCATATGGGGTGGTTCAATGAGGGTTACAATCGGGGGATATGGGGTCATAAATTCGGGGTATGGGTTTAATAGGGTGGGGGATTGGGGTCATATGTGGGGATACATTGGGTGGTTGATACTAGAGGATGGTATTTAGGTGGGGGAATATGGCTGGAGGTCCATATGCAGGGAAGTGGTAATAAGACGGGGAGGGATATGGGGTCGATATAGGTTCATATGAGGGATATGGAGTAGATAATATGGGGGTAAGCGGTATATGGGGGGGCCAAAAGTTGGGGGATTCTATTGGGCGCATTCTATGGGGCTCTATGGGGTGTGCTATGGGGCCTCTAAATGTGTTCCCCTATGTGTCTCTCTGGCGGATTCTATGGGGGTCTTTATTGAGCCAATAGGGGGGCCACGCAGTGCCTATGGATCATAGGGGCTCTGTGGGGGGGGTTCTATGGGTTTCTACTGGGTTCCTATTGGGGCCTCTATGGGGCTCTATGGGGCCGTCCGTAAATGGGTCTCTATGGAGTCTCTATGGGTATTTCCCTATAAGGGGCTCTGCTTAAATGGGGATCTCGCCAGAATGGGGTCTTCTATGGTTTCTATGGGGCTTTATTATGGTGTTTTCCCTATGGGGTCTCTATGGGTTCTTCTTATGGGTCCTCGCTATGGGGCGTCTATGGGTTAATAGCGGGGGTCCTATTTCCCTATAAGGGCCGCGTGCTAAGAGAGGGGGGATGAGGTAGGCTGACAATGGGGCCGGGAGGGCTTCCTCTCAGATCTGACCCGCCGGAGACGTTCGTAGCCAACAACAAATAGGGGGGACGACGAGGACAATGCTTAATATGGGTCATTAATGGGGGGTAACTTACTTGGGGGGTAATTAATTAATGGGGGTAAAGTTAATTAAGTTTGAAGAGGGGGGGTAAATTAATGGGGGTGGTTACATTGGGGGAGGGTGCCCAATAAGGGGGACGCATTAATGGGGGGGATGTTCGTACTTTAGTGGGGGGGGTTAGGTTGGGGGTCTCATATGGGGGTATATGGAAACTGATTTATTGGGGTTCTAATTTAGGTGGGGGTCTTATGGGGAAGAGCTGAAGGGGAGGACCTTATTGCCCTTCGTTCCAGTACCTGCCAAGTTCTTACAGTGGAGAGGGGGCAGGGTGTCTTCCTCCACTGAGTGAAGAGTGACTGGACAAGGGAAATGGCTCAGGTTGTGCCAGGGCAAGTTTAAGGTTTGGTGGGCTCTATAATGGGGTGTATGGTGTGGTAATATGGGAGCTTTGTATGGGGGTAATAGTGGGGCGCTACTATGGCTTAACGTCAGAGGGCGTTCCTAATATGGGGGTTATATGGGGCTTCATATGGGGTCTATGCGGGGTATATGGGGCTCTATGGGGCTTACTATGGGGGTATATAGGGTGTCCTATGGGGGTATATGGGGCACCCCATAACAACCCCATATCCCCCCATAACAACTCCATATTGCCCCATAACAACCCCATATCGCCCCATATCCCCACATAACAACCCCATATC
>NC_029530.1:11684303-11691440 GCF_001577835.2 Coturnix japonica | reverse complement strand
ACCCCATAACAACCCCATATCCCCCCATAACAACTCCATATCGCCCCATAACAACCCCATATCGCCCCATATCCCCCCATAACAACCCCATATCCCCCCATAACAACCCCATATGACTCCATATCGCCCCATATCCCCCCATATGACTCCATATTGCCCCATATCCCCCCACATGACCCCATATCGCTCCATATCTTCCCATATAACCCCATATCACCCCATATCCCCCCATATGACCCCATATCGCTCCATATCCCCCCATATGGCCCATATCGTCCCATATCTTCCCATATAACCCCATATCACCCCATATCTCCCCATATGACTTCATATCTCTCCATATCCCCCTATATCCCTCCATATCGCCCCATATCTTCCCATATGACCCCATATCCCCCCATATGACCCCATATCGCCCCATATCTTCCCATGTAACCCCATATCGCCGCATATCTTCCCATATGACCTCATATCCCCCTATATCCCCCCATATCCCCCCATATCCCCCCCCCAGTGCCCTCGATGTTGTAGATGCGCTGCTGCAGTTGGCTGAAGATCCCTCTGAGCCGCTCGAACTCATCCAGCACCGTCACAAAATGTTCGCCCCATATCCCCCCATATCCTTCCATATTCCTCTATATCCCCCCATATCCCCCCATATGACCCCATATCCCCCTATATCCCCCCATATCCCCCCAGTACCCTCGATGTTGTAGATGCGCTGCTGCAGTTGGCTGAAGATCCCTCTGAGCCGCTCGAACTCATCCAGCACCGTCACAAAATGTTCGCTGGGCGACGACGCCAAAAGCTCCAACAGCGCCCGGCTCCGGGCAGAACGGAAGTTACGGCCCACCTAAAGGTCAGGGGTGACAGGGTCACAGGGGTCATAGGGGTTACTTGGGGTCTTTGGGGTCTAAGGGGTCCCAATATGGCGGCCCCCCCAATATGGAGCCATCCCAAGATGGTGGCCGTCCCAATATGGTGGCCCCCCAGTATGGCGCCCCCCCCAATATGGCAGCCCCCCCAATATGGCTGCCATCCTAATATGGCTGCCGTCCCAATATGGAGGCTGTTCCAATATGGCGGCACTCCAATATGGCGGCTGTCCAATATGAAGCAGTCCCAATATGACGGCCCCCCCAATATGGCGGCCCCCCCAATATGGCAGCCATCCCAATATGGAGCCGTCCCAATATGGCGGCCGTCTTAATATGGCTGCCCCACAATATGGCGGCCCCCCCAGTATGGTGGCTGTCCCAATATGGCAACCCCCCCAATATGGCTGCCGTCCCTATATGGCTGCCGTCCCAATATGGCTGCCATCCCAATATGGCTGCCGTCCCAATATGGCTGCCATCCCAATATGGCTGCCGTTTCAATATGGCTGCCATCCCAATATGGCTGCCATCCTAATATGGCTGCCGTCCCAATATGCCTGCCATCCCAATATGGCTGCTGTCCCAATATGGCTGCCATCCTAATATGGCGGCCACCCAATATGGCAGCCCCCCCAATATGGCGGCCCCCCCAATATGGCTGCCCCCCCAGTATGGTGGCTGTCCCAATATGGCTTCTGTCCCAATATGGCCGCACCCAGCCGAACGGAAGTTACAGCCCACCTAAAGGTCGGGGGTGACAGGGTCACAGGGGTCATAGGGGTTACTTGGGGTCTTTGGGGTCAAAGGGGTCATGGGGTTCCAAGGGGTCCCAATATGGCGGCTGTCACAATATGGCGGCTGCCCCAATATGGAGCCGTCCCAATATGGTGGCCCCCAATATGGCAGCCCCCCCAATATGGCGCCCCTCCCAATGTGGTGGCCATCCCAATATGACGGCTGTCCCAATATGGAGCCATCCCAATATGGCCGCCCTCCCAATATGGCTGCCATCCTAATATGGTGGCCTTCCCAATATGGCGGCCACCCCAATATGGCGGCCGTCCCAATATGGCGGCCGTCGCAATATGAAGCCGTCCCAATATGGCGGCCCCCGCAATATGGCATCCCACCAATATGGCGGCCATCCCAATATAGCGGCCGTCCCAATATGGCGGCCGTCCCAACATGGCAGTCGTTCCAATATGGCAACACCCCCAATATGGCGGCCCCCAATATGGTGGCCGTCCCAATATGGCGGCCACCCCCAATATGGCAGCCATCCCAATATGGCCGCCCACCCAATATGGCGGCTCTCTCAATATGGCCACCCCCCCAATATCGCGATCCAACATATGGTGGCCGTCCCAATATGGTAGCCGTCCCAATATGGCAGCCCTCCCAATATGGCAGCCCTCCCAATATGGCTGCCTTCCCAATATGGCAGCTGTCCCAATATGGCCCCCCGTCCAATATGGAGCCGTCCCAATATGGCATCTGTCCAAATGTGGTGGCCGTCCTAATATGGCTGCCCCCCAATACAACGGCCCCACAATATGGCAGCCATCCCAATATGGCAGCCGTCCCAATATGGCAGCCGTCCCAATATGGCAGCTGTCCCAATATGGCGGCCCCCCCAATATGGCGGCCGTCCCAATAGGGAGCCGTCCCAATATGCCAACCCTCCCAACATGGCGGCCATCCCAATATGGCGGCCGTCCCAATACGATACCCCCCAATATGGCTACCGTCACAATATGGCGGACCCCCGATACAGCGCCCTCCCCAATATGGCGGCCATGCAAATACGGCGCCCCCCTCAATACGACGGCCCCCCAATATGGCAGCCCCCCAGTATGACGGCTGTGCCAATATGGCGGCCTCCCCAATGAGGCGCCCCCCCCAATATGGCTACCGTCCCAATATGGCGGCCCCCCCCGATACGGTGCCCCCCCCAATATGGCGGCCCCTCCAATATGGCGGCACCCCCGATACGGCGCCCCCCCCCAATATGGCGGCCATCCCAATACGACGCCCCCCCAAGATGGCGCCCCCCTAGTTTGTCGCACCCCGATGACGTAACGCAGGATGCCCCTCCTCTCGGCGCTGCTGACGGTGCCGCTGTCGGTGGCGTCGCCGTCGGTGACGATGAGGATCACGTGACGAGCCCAGGGGCGGGAACCGGATCCGGGGCTGAACATGTGATCACTGCGGGTGTAGTGTCTGGGCGGGGTGGATAGAGGTGTACATCGGTTGGTAATTGGGGTTAAGGGGCCTGGGACGCTATAATACTTGGGTGTTCATTGGTTGTTAATGCCGCTGGTCTATGGGGGGTCAATGGGGGTCTATGGGGTCATTTGGGGTTCTATGGGTTAATGGGGGTCTATGGGTCTATGGGGGGTCGATCGGGGCGTCTTATGGAGTCTTATGGGGTCTATGGGCGTCTATTGGGGTCTATTGGGGTCAATGGGGGTCTAATGGGGTCTTATGCGCGGTCTATGAGGTTAATAGGTGTCTATGGGAGCTTTAATGGAGCGTGTCTATGGGGCTATGGGGTCCATTGGCAGGGTCTATGGGGGTCTATTGGGGTCTATGTTAGGGTTAATGGGGGTCCTATTGGGGTCTATTTGCGAGTCTATGGGGTTAATGGGGGGGGTCTATGGGGTCTATGCGAGGTCTATGGGGTTACTGGCGGCGGTCTATGGGTTAATGGGGGTCTATGGGAGTCTATTGGGACTCATGGGGGCATCTAGGGGTCTAATGGGGACATTGCGTCAATGGGTCTAATGGGGGTCTATGGGGTTATGGGGTCTATGGGGTCTATGGCGTAATGGTGGTCTATGGTGGTCTATGGGGACTATGGGGTCTGGGTCTATGGCGTCTATGCGGACATTTTTTAGGGCGTCAATGGGTTATGGGGGTCTATGGGTCTATGTGTGGGTCTATGGTGGTCTATGGGGTTAATGGTGCGCTTAGGGTTATGGGAGTCGTATGGGGCGTCAATTGGGGGGTCTAATGGGGTTCTATGGAGTCTATGGTTAATGGGGGTCTATGGGGGTACTATGGGGACATTGGGGTCAATGGGATCTATCTAGTGGGGGTCTTATGGGGTCATATGGGGTAATTGGGGCGGCTATGGGGGTCTATGGGACATTTGGGGTGTTAATGGTGTTTATGGGATTCTATGGTATCAAATGGGTGTTTATGGGATCTATGCGTTGGTATCAATGGGTTATGGATCTATGGAGTATCAATGGGGTTTTATGGGCAGGTCTACTGGCGGTAGTTCAATAGTGTGTATATGGGATCTATGGGGGTATCAGTGGGATTTATCGGGAATACTATGCGAGCGTCATCCAATGGGCGATTATGGCGCGATCTATGGATGCGTATCAATGGTGTTTATGGCGGATCTATGGGGTCATCATATGGCGTTTATGCGGATCTATGGAGGTATCAATGGGGTTTTCCATGGAGGGGTCTATGGGGTTATCAAATGGTTTATGGGATCTATGGGGTATTAATGGGTTTATGGGATCTATGGGGTATCAATGGGGTTTATGGGATCTATGGGGTATCAATGGGGTTTATGGGATCTATGGGGTATCAATGGGTTTATGGGATCTATGGGGTATCAATGGGTTTATGGGGTCTATGGGGTTTCTCCCTTACACCACGTAGTCGATGGCCTGGAAGGTGTCTGTGAGTCCCCCCAGTTGTTCCACGTTTCTCAGCAGTTCCCGGGGCTGCGGCCGCTGCGAGTAATCGCGGAACGAGAACAGCGGCAACGGGGAGTCTGAGAACTGAACTGCTGCGAACTGACGGGATACAGGGGACATTGGGACACATAGGGACCCCATAGGGGGACATTGGGACCCCTAGAGACCCATAGAAAGACATAGGGACGCCACTGAAACCCAAAGAGACCCATAGGAAGACATTGATACCCATAGAGAGACACTGGAACCCATAGGGACTCATAGAGACCCATAGGGACCCCATAGGGGGACAATGGGGGACAGTGAAGCTCATAGAGACACATACAGACCCCATAAGAATACATTGGGACCCATAGAGACACATAAATACCCGTGGGAAGACATTGGGACCCGTAGGGACCCATAGAGACCCATAGGGACCCCATACAGATCCATAGGAAGACATTGGGACCCATGGAGAGACATAGGGACCCATAGGAACACATAGAGAGACACTCGGACCCATAAGGACAAACTGAGACCCATAGAGACACATAGAGACCACATAGAGCCCCATAGTGCCCCATAGTGCCCTATATCACCCCATAGGGGCTGCGGCCGCTGCGAGTAATCGCGGAACGAGAACAGCGGCAACAGGGAGTCGAGAACTGAACTGCAGCGAACTGACGGGATATAGGGGACATTGGGACCCATAGAGACACATAGAGACCCATAGGGACCCATAGAGAGCCATAGGAAGACATTGGGACCCATAGGGACACAGAGAGACCCATAGGGACCCCATAGAGGTACATAGAGGGACGTTGGGACCCATAGAGGGACACTGGGACCCATAGGGGGACATGGAGACCCATAGAGAGACATTGGGACCCATAGGGACACATAGAGTGTCACCGGGACCCATAGAGAGACATAGGGACCCCATAGAGACCCATAGGAAGACACTGGACCCATAGAGAGACATAGAGACCCAGAGGGACACATAGAGAGACACTCGGACCCATAGGGACACATAGAGACCCATAGGGGGACAGTGAGACCCATAGAGACCCCATAAGAACACATTGGGATCCATAGAGACACATAGAGACCCATAGGAAGACATTGGGACCCATAGAGAGACTTAGGGACACATAGAGACCCATAGGGACCCCATAGAGATCCATAGGAAGACATTCGGAGCCATAGAGAGACATAGAGAGACATTAAGACCCATAGGGACCCATAAAGACCCCATTGAGCCCCATAGTGCCCCATAGTGCCCTATATCACCCCATAGGGGCTGCGGCCGCTGCGAGTAATCGCGGAACGAGAACAGCGGCAACGGGGAGTCGAGAACTGAACTGCTGCGAACTGACGGGATATAGGGGACATTGGGGCCCATAGAGACCCCATAGGGGGACATAGGGGACATTGGGACCCATAGAGACCCCATAGGGGGACATTGGGACCCATAGAGACACATAGAGACCCATAGGGGGACATAGGGGACAGTGGGACCCATAGAGACCCCATAGGGGGATATAGGGGACATTGGGACCCATAGAGACCCCATAGGGGGATATAGGGGGACAGTGAGACCCATAGAGACCCCATAGGGGGACATAGGGGACAATGGGACCCATAGGGACCCCATAGGGGGACATAGGGGACAATGGGACCCATAGAGACCCCATAGAGACCCCACAGAGATCCATAGGGGGATATAGGGGACATTGGGACCCACAGAGACCACATAGGGGGACACTGGGGGACATTGGGACCCATAGAGACCACATAGGGGGACATAGGGGACAATGGGACCCATAGAGACCCCATAAGAACACATTGGGACACATAGGGACCCCATAGAGACCCATAGAAAGACATTGGTACCCATAGAGAGACATGGGGACCCATAGGAAGACATTGGGACCCATAGAAACCCATAGAGACCCCATAGAAACCTCATAGGGACACACTGAGACACGTAAGGACACATAGGGGGACATAGGGAGACATAGAGACCTCATTGAGACCCATAGAGACCCATAGGGACCCATAGAGAGACATAGAGACCACATAGAAACCCATAGATACCCCATAGAGGCACATAGAGACCCATAGAGAGACACTGGGACCCATAGAGACTCCATAGAGACCCATAGGAACACATCGAGACCCATTGGGACCTATAGAGACACATAGGGACCCATAGGGACACATTAGGACCCCTAGAGACCCATAGAAAAACATAGGGACCGCATTGAAACCCATAGAGACCCATAGGAAGACATTGGGACCCATAGAGAGACACTGGGACCCATAGGGACCCATAGAGAGACATAGGGACCCCATAGAGATCCATGGGAAGACATTGAACCATGAGGTTGCCTCAGGTGAAGCGGTCACCCCGAAGCCTCAAGACTGCTTCTACACGTAAGGACAGAAGGGTGATTGTTGTGGGTGACTCCCTTCTGCAAGGAACAGAAGGCCCTATATGCCGGCCTGACCCTACCCGCAGAGAAGTGTGCTGCCTTCCTGGGGCACGGGGCAGGGACATT
>NC_029530.1:11677025-11680865 GCF_001577835.2 Coturnix japonica | reverse complement strand
CAACCTGATCTAGTAAAGGTGTATGTTTGGTGGCCCTGCCAGGCAGGGGGGTTGGAACTACATGATCCTTGAGGTCCCTTCCAACCCGGGTAATTCTGTGATTCTGTGA
Source organism: Coturnix japonica (assembly GCF_001577835.2). Lineage (NCBI taxonomy): Eukaryota > Metazoa > Chordata > Aves > Galliformes > Phasianidae > Coturnix > Coturnix japonica. The sequence goes on along the minus strand of NC_029530.1, from coordinate 11,680,756 downwards.
TTGGGACCTATAGAGAGACACTGGGACCCATAGAGAGACATACAGACCCACAGACAGTCATTGGGACCCATAAGGACAAACTGAGACCCATAGAGACACATAGAGACCCCACTGAGACCCATAAGAGACCCCATAGGGGCACATAGGGGGACGTTCGGACCCATAGGGGGACACTGGCACCCATAGGGACACATAGAGACCCATAGAGAGACATTGGGACCCATAGGGACACATAGAGAGACACTCGGACCCATAGGGACACGTAGAGACCCCATAGAGGGACAGTGAGACCCATAGAGACCCCATAAGAACACATTGGGACCCATAGAGACACATAGAGACCCATAGGAAGACATTGGGACCCATAGAGAGACATAGGGACCCACAGAAACCTCATAGGGACACAGTGAGACATGTAGGGGGACATAGGGAGACATAGAGACCCCATTGAGACCCATAGAGACACATAGGGACCCATAGAGAGACATAGAGACCCCATAGAAACCCTGAGATACCCCATAGAGGCACATAGAGACCCATAGAGATACATTGGGACCCATAGAGACTCCATAGAGACCCATAGGAACACATCGAGACCCATTGGGACCTATAGAGACCCCATATAGACCCATAGGGACACATTAGGACCCCTAGAGACCCATAGAAAGACATAGGGACCGCATTGAAACCCATAGAGACCCATAGGAAGACATTGGGACCCATAGAGAGACACTGGGACCCATAGGGACACATAGACACTGGGAACCATAGAGAGACATACAGACCCATAGACAGTCATTGGGACCCATAAGGACAAACTGAGACCCATAGAGACACATAGGGACACCACTGAGACCCATAAGAGACCCCATAGGGGCACATAGGGGGATGTTGGGACCCATAGAGGGACACTGGGACCCATAGGGGGACATGGAGACCCATAGAGAGACATTGGGACCCATAGGGACCCATAGGGACCCCATAGAGATCCATAGGAAGACATTGGGACCCATAGAGACACATTTGGACCCATAGGGACCCATAGAGGCCCATAAGAGACCCCATAGAGACTCCATAGACGCACACAGACACCCATAGGGAGACACTGGGACCCATAGGGGGACACTGGGACCCATAGGGGGACATGGAGACCCATAGAGAGACACTGGGACCCATAGAGAACCCATAGAGACCCATAGAGACCCCATAGGGGGACAGTGGGGGACAGTGAGACCCATAGAGACCCCATAAGAACACATTGGGACCCATAGAGACACATAGAGACCCATAGGAAGACGTTGGGACCCATAGAGACCCATAGGGACCCCATAGCCACCCATAGAACCCCATTGTGCCCCACGGCGCCCCATAGACACCCTATAGAGCCCCATAGAGACCCACTGAACACCATACAGACCCCATAGAGCCCCATAGTGCCCCATAGAGCCCCATAGAATCCCATTGTGCCCCACGGCGCCCCATAGACACCCTATAGAGACCCACTGAACCCCATACAGACCCAATAGAGCCCCATAGCAACCCATAGTGCCCCATAGAGCCCCATAGAAACCCCATAGCCACCCATAGAACTCCATTGTGCCCCACAGCGCCCCATAGACACCCTATAGAGCCCCATAGAGACCCACTGAACCCATACAGACCCCATAGAGCCCCATAGTGCCCCATAGAGCCCCATAGTGCCCCACGGCACCCCATAGACACCCTAAAGAGACCCACTGAACCCCATACAGACCCCATAGAGACCCCATTGCAACCCCATAGTGCCCCATAGAGCCCCATAGAGCCCCATAGAACCCCATTGTCCCCCATGGCGCCCCATAGACACCCTATAGAGCCCCATAGGGACCCNAGCCCCATAGAGCCCCATAGAACCCCATTGTCCCCCATGGCGCCCCATAGACACCCTATAGAGCCCCATAGGGACCCACTGAACCCCATACAGACCCCATAGAGCCCCATAGAGACCCCATAGCAACCCATAGTGCCCCATAGAGCCCCATAGAGACGTCATAGCGCCCCATAGAACCCCATAGATTTCCATAGCCACCCCATAGAGCCCCACAGAGAACCCATAGCCACACACAGAACACCATAGAGCCCAATAGGCACCCCATAGCACCCTATAGCCACCACATAGTGCCCCATAGCCACCCCATAGTGCCCCATTCTGCCCCATAGACATCCCATAGAGCCCCATAGTGCCACCTTGAACCCCATACAGACCTCATAGAGCCCCATAGACACCCCATAGAGACCCCATATCCCTCCACAGCGCCCCATAGAGACCCCATAGAGACCCATAGATTCCCATAGGCACCCTACAGTGCCCCATAGCCACTCCACAGCACCCCATACTACCCCATAGCGCCCCATAGACAACTATAGCATCCCATAGAAACTCATAGGGACCCATAAAGACCCATAGCGCCCCATAGACACCCCATAGACACCCATAGCCACCCCATAGCTCACCATAGCAACTCATAGACTCATAGGGACCCATAGAGACCCCATAGCGCCCCATAGCCACCCCATAAAGCCGCATAGCCATCCCATAGACACTCCATAGANAGCCATCCCATAGACACTCCATAGAGCCCCATAGCCACCCCATTCTGCCCCACAGTGCCCCATAGAGCCCCATAGTGCCCCATAGAGCCCCATAGGTAGCTATAGTACCCCATGGAAACCCATAGTGCCCCATAGAATCCAATAGAGACCCATAGAGCCCCACAGACACCCCATAGGGACCCATAGTGCCCCATAGACACCCCATAGCATCCCATAGCATCCCATAGGGACCACTAGAGATGCCAGAGCTCCCCATAACAACCCATAGAGCCCCATATCTCCCCATATCTCCCCACTGTGCCCCATAGCGCCCCATAGTGTCCCATAGTGCCCCACAGAGCCCAATAGAGACCCATAGAGCCCCACAGACACCCCATATGGACCCATAGTGCCCCATAGCATCCCATAGGGACCACTAGAGATGCCAGAGCTCCACATAACAACCCATAGAGCCCCATAGAGCCCCATAGAGCCCCATATCTCCCCATTCTGCCCCACAGTGCCCCATAGTGTCCCACAGTGCCCCATAGATCCCCATAGCATCCCATAGGGACCCATAGTGCCCCATAGTATCCCATAGGGACCACTAGAGATGCCATAGCTCCCCAGTAGCCACTTATAGGAACCCATAGATCCCTATAGAGCCCCATATCTCCCCATTGTGCCCCACAGACACCCCATAGAAACCCATAGTGCCCCATAGAGCCCAATAGAGACCCATAGAGCCCCACAGACACCCCATAGGGACCCATAGTGACCCATAGTATCCCACAGTGCCCCATAGAGCCCCATAGCGTCCCATAGGTAGCCATAGTGCCCCATAGCATCCCATAGGGACCCGTAGTGCCCCATAGCATCCCATAGGGACCACTAGAGATGCCATAGCTCCCCAGTAGCCACTTATAGGAACCCATATCTCCCCATATCTCCCCACTGTGCCCCATAGCGCCCCATAGCGCTGACCTGGAAGGAGGAGTTGTGCAGCTGCTCCATGGCGTCGCGCATGAAATCCAAGATGGCGTCGAACTGCTCCGAGCTGAGGCTGCCGGAACCGTCAAATAGGAACACGAGATCCACGGCTCCGGGAACACAGCCTGCCCCATAGAGACCCATAGATATACTGCCTGCCCCATAGAGAC
>NC_029530.1:11673159-11676038 GCF_001577835.2 Coturnix japonica | reverse complement strand
GCCTGCCCCATAGAGACCCATAGAGACCCATAGATATACTGCCTGCCCCATAGAGACCCATAGATATACTGCCTGCCCCATAGAGACCCATAGAGACCCATTGAGACACACAGAGACACATAGAGACACATAGAGACCCATAGAGACACAGCCTGCCCCATAGAGATACATAGAGACCTATAGGGACCCATAGAGACACAGCATGCCCCATAGAGACCCATAGAGACCCATAGAGACACAGCATGCCCCATAGAGACACGTAGAGACCCATAGAGACCTATAGGGACCCATAGAGACACAGCATGCCCCATAGAGACCCATAGAGACCCATAGAGACCCATAGAGACACAGCATGCCCCATAGAGACACATAAGGACACATAGAGACCCATAGATACACAGCCTGCCCCATAGAGACCCATAGACATGTAGAGACCCATAGAAACACATAGAGACACATAGAGACCAATAGAGATACAACCTGCCCCATAGAGACCCATAGAGACCCATAGAGACAGATAGAGACCCATAGAGACACAGCCTGCCCCATAGTGACCCATAGAGACACAGCCTGCCCCATAGATAGAGACACAGCCTGCCCTACAGACACCCCATAGAGCCCCATAGACACCCCATAGAGCCCCATAGACACCCCATAGCTCCCCATAGACACCCCATAGCGCCCCACAGACACCCCATAGCTCCCCATAGACACCCCATAGCGCCCCACAGACACCCCATAGAGCCCCATAGACACTCCATAGAGCCCTATAGACACCCCATAGACACCACATAGAGCCCCACAGACACCCCATAGCGCCCCACAGACACCCCATAGTGCCCCATAGTCACCCCATAGCGCCCCATAGACACCCCATAGCGCCCCATAGACACCCCATAGAGCCCCATATAGCCCCATAGAAACCCCATGGAGCCCCATAGACACCCCATAGAGCCGCACAGACAACCCATAGAGCCCTATAGACACCTCATAGTGCCCCATAGCGCCCCATAGAGCCCCACAGACACCCCATAGCGCCCCATAGCGCCCCATAGAGCCCCACAGACACCCCATAGCGCCCCATAGACACCCCATAGAGCCCCATAGACACCCCATAGAGCCCCATAGAATCNAGACACCCCATAGAGCCCCATAGAATCTGACCTTGCAGGCCGGGCTCCATCAGCTCTATGGGCTGCAGTTGTGGGTCCAGCACAGCGCAGACCCCCCCCACGTGGACGTTCTGGTTACACTCCATGTGTAGCCCTGGGCCGCAGGCCTGAAATGTGGGGCAGGGATCAGGGCTGCCCCATAGAGACCCATAGAGACCCATAGAGACCCATAGGGATACATAGGGACCCCATAGAAACTTATAGAGACCTATAGAGACACATAGGGACCCACAGAGACCCATAGACACCCATAGGGATACATAGGGACCCCATAGAGACCTATAGAAACCACGTAGAGATCCCATAGAGACCCATAGAGACCCATAAGAAGACATAGAGACCCATAGGGGGACATAGGGACCCATAGAGAACCATAGAGACCCATAAGGAGACACAGAGACCCATAGGGACCCCATAGGGAGCCATAGGAAGACATAGGGACCCATAGGGTGACAGAGGGGGACATAGAGACCCATAGAGACCCATAGGAACCCCATAGAGACCCCATAGGGAGCCACAGACCCATAGAGACCCATAGGGACATAAACAGACCCATAGGGAGACATAGAGACCCATAGGGATATAAAGGGACGCATAAAAACCGTATAGAGACCCCATAGGGACCCATAGAGACCCCATAGACTCCCTTAGAGACCCATAGAGACCCCATAGAGACCCATAGGGGGACATAGGGACCCATGGGGAGGCAAAGAGACCCCTAGGGACATATAGAGACCCATAGCGACCCATAGAATCCCACAGAGCCCCATAGCTGCCCCATGGAGCCCCATAGAGCTCCATAGAGCCATATAGCTGCTACACATAGACCCCATAGCTGCCCATAGAGCCCCATAGCAGCCCCATAGAGCCCAATAGAGCTCCATAGAGCCCTATAGCTGCCCCATAGAGACCCCATAGCACCCATAGAGCCCCATAGCTGCCCCATAGAGCCCCATAGAGCTCCATAGAGCCCTACAGCTGCTACATAGAGACCCCATAGCACCCATAGAGCCGCATAGAGCCCCATAGCTGTACCATAGAGCCCCATAGCTGCCCCATAGAGCCCCATAGAGCCCCATAGAGCCCTATAGCTGCTACACAGAGACCCCATAGCTGCCCCATAGAGCCCCATAGCAGCCCCATAGAGCCCCATAGAGCCCCATAGCAGCCCCATAGAGCCCCATAGCTGCCCCATAGAGCCCCATAGAGCCCCATAGAGCCCTATAGCTGCTACATAGAGACCCCATAGCACCCATAGAGCCCCATAGCTCCCCCATAGAGCCCCATAGAGCCCCATAGCTGCCCCATAGAGCCCCATAGCTGCCCCATAGCGCCCCATAGCGGCCCCATAAGCTCACAATGGTGTTGTTCCCGTGGCGGCTCAATGCCATTCCCATATGGGCAGCACTGCGGTTCCCTGTGGGGCACAGTGGGTCAGCACCGACCCCATAGAACCCAATAAACCCCATAAACCCCATAAACCCCATAAAGCATTAATAAAACCCTATAGAACCCAATAAACCCCAATAGACCTATAACCCTGCCCCATATCCCACCCCATATCTGACCCCATTCCCACCCCACATCCCACCCCATATCTGACCCCAAACCGCCCCCCACATCCCACCCCATAACTGACCCCAATCCCTGCCCCATATCTCACCCCAACCCCATTCCTGCCCCACATCCCACCCCCTATCTGACCCC
>NC_029530.1:11659403-11673072 GCF_001577835.2 Coturnix japonica | reverse complement strand
ACCGCCCCCCACATCCCACCCCATAACTGACCCCCATCCCATCCCCATCCCTCACCCCAACCCCATTCCTGCCCCACATCCCACCCCCTATCTGATCCCATTCCCACCCCATATCCCGCCCCATATCTGACCCCAATCCTACCCCATATCTGACCCCATTCCCACCCCATATTCCACCCCATTCCTGCCCCACATCCCTCCCCATATCTGACCTCATTCCTGCCCAACATCTCACCCCATATTCCACCCCATTCCTGCCCCACATCCCCCCCCACTCTCACCCCCCAGCTGCAGCTCCGTGCACTCCCCGCTCTGCGCCCCACATCCGTACAGCCGCCCCACAGCCGGCGCCCCCACAACCACCCTATAGGAGGAGGAACATGACTTATGGGGCTGCCCTATAGCTGTGGGTCTGCCCCATAGCCGTGTAGGGCTGCCCCATAGCTGTGTGGGTCTGCCCCATAGCTATGTGGAGCTGCCCCATAGTGGTGTGGAACTGCCCCATAGCCGTGGGTCCCATATCCATGGGTCTGCCCCATAGCCGTGTGGGGCTGCCCCATAGCAGTGTGGAGCTGCCCCAAAGCTGTGGGTCTACCCCATAGTGGTGTGGAGCTGCCCCTTAGCCATGGGTCCCATATCCATGGGTCTGCCCCATAGCCGTGTGGGGCTGCCCCATAGCTGTGTGGGGCTGCCCCATAGCCGTGGGTCCCATAGCGGTGTGGGGCTGCCCCATAGCGGTGTGGAGCTGCCCCATAGCCGTGGGTCCCATAGCCGTGTAGGGCTGCCCTATAGCCATGAGTCAGCCCCATAGCCATGTAGGGCTGCCCCATAGCTGTGTGGGGCTGCCCCATAGCTTGGGTCCCATTGCGGTGTGGGGCTGCCCCATAGCCATGTAGGGCTGCCCCATAGCTGTGTGTCCCATAGCTGTGTGGGTCTGTCCCATAGCCGTGTAGGGCTGCCCCATAGCTGTGGGTCCCATAGCGGTGTGGGGCTGCCCATAGCCGTGGGTCCCATAGCGGTGTAGGGCTGCCCCATAGCCGTGAGTCCCATATCCATGGGTCTGTCCCATAGCTGTGTGGGGCTGCCCCATAGCTGTGGGTCCCAAAGCTGTGTGGGGCTGCCCCATAGCCGTGTGTCCCATAGCCGTGTAGGGCTGCCCCATTGACATGTGGGGCTGCCCTATAGCTGTGAGTCTACCCCATAGCCGTGTAGGGCTGCCCCATAGCTGTGTGGGGCTGCCCCATAACCGTGGGTCCCATAGCGGTGTGGGGCTGCCCCATAGCTGTGGGTCCCAAAGCTGTGTGGGGCTGCCCCGTAGCTGTGTGGATCTGCCCCATAGCCTTGTAGGGCTGCCCCATAGCTGTGTGGGGCTGCCCCATAGCAGTGTAGGGCTGCCCTATAGCCGTGAGTCTGCCCCATAGCGGTGTGGGGCTGCCCCATAGTTGTGTGGGGCTGCCCCATAGCTGTGGGTCTACCCCATAGCGGTGTGGGGCTGCCCCATAGCTGTTGGTCCCATATCCATGTGTCTACCCCATAGCCATGGGTCCCATATCCATGGGTCTGTCCCATAGCTGTGTGGAGCTGTCCCATAGTTGTGTGGGGCTGCCCCATAGCCATGGTTCCCATAGCTGTGTGGGTCTACCCCATAGCCATGGGTCCCATATCCATGGGTCTGCCTCAAAGCTGTGTGGGTCTGCCCCATAGACGTGGGTCCCATAGCCATGTGGGGCTGCCCCATAGCCGTGGGTCCCATAGCTGTGTGGGGCTGCCCCATAGCCGTGGGTCCCATAGCAGTGTGGGGCTATGGGTCCCGTATGGGGTGGTTATGGGGCAGGGCGGTTCCTTACCGTCCCCCTTGTAGGGCCAGCACCCCATAACCGAAGCTGGGGGTCCCGGGCAGCTCCAGGATCCGCTGTGGGGTGACTTGGAGCTGGAAGCACCAGGTGGGGGGCAGGACAACTTGGGGGGCACAAAGGGGGCAGTGTGGGGATACTGCGACCCATAGCGACCCCATAGAGACCCATAGGGACACATAGGGACCCACAGCGACCCCATAGAGACCCATAGGGACCCAAAGGGACACATAGGGACCCCATAGAGACCAATAGCGACCCCATAGAGACCCATAGAGAACCCATAGGAACACATAGAGACCCATAGGGACACATAGGAACACATAGGGACCCACAGGGACACATAGAGACCCATAGAGACACATAGGGACACATAGAGACCCCATAGGGAGACATAGAGACCCCATAGGGAGACATAGGGACCCATAGGGACCCATAGGGACACATAGAGACACATAGGGACACATAGAGACCCTAGAGACCCACAGGGAAACATAATAGAGACCCATAGAGACCCATGGAACCCCATAGGGACACATAGGGAGACATAGAGACCCATAGAGACCCATTGGGACACATAGGGACCCATAGAGACCCATAGTGACCCATAGAGACCCCATAGGGACACATAGGGACACATAGAGACACATAGGGACACATGTGGCACCCCATGTCACCCCATAGCACCCCATAGCGCCCCATAGCTTCCCACAGCCCCACATAGACCCCATAGCACCCCATAGAGACCCATAGCGACCGATAGAGCCCCATAGCCCCACATAGCAACCCATAAAGCCCCATAGAGACCTATAGAGCCCCATAGCCACCCCATAGCACCCCATAGAGCCTCACAGCACCCCATAGCCACCCCATTTAACCCCATAGCACCCCATATCCACCCCATATCACCCCATAGAGCCACATAGCCACCCCATAGCACCCCATAGAACCCCACAGCACCCCATATCCACCCCATAGCCACCCCATATCAGCCCATAGAGCCCCATAGAGACCTATAGAGCCCCATAGCCATCCCATAGTACCCCATTTCTCCCCTTAGAGCCCCATAGCTACCCCATAGCACCCCATAGAGCCCCATAGCCACCCCATAGCATCCCATAGAGCCCCACAGCACCCCATAGCCACCCCATATCACCCCACAGAGACCTATAGAGCCCCATAGCCACCCCATAGCACCGCATAGAGCCTCACAGCACCCCATAGCCACCCCATTTCACCCCATAGCACCCCATAGCCACCCCATAGAGCCCCATAGAGACCTATAAGCCCCATAGCCACCCCGTAGCACCCCATAGAGCCCCACAGTACCCCATAGCCACCCCATAGCACCCCATAGAGCCCCATAGCCACCCCATAGCGCCCCATAGAGCCCCACAGTACCCCATAGCCACCACATAGCACCCCATAGAGACCAATAGCACCCCATAGAGCCCCATAGAGCCCCATAGCCCCCCATAGCACTCCATAGAGACCCATAGCCACCCCACAGCACCCTATAGAGCCCCACAGCACCCCATAGCCACCCCATTTCACCCCATAGCACCCCATAGAGCCCCATAGAGACCTATAGAGCCTCATAGCCACCCCATAGCACCCCACAGATCCCCATAGAGACCTATAGAACCCCATAGTCACCCCATAGCACCCCATTTCACACCATAGAGCCCCATAGCCACCCCATATCACCCCATAGAGCCCCATAGAGACCTATAGAGCCTCATAGCCCCCCCATAGCACCCCATTTCTCCCCATAGAGCCCCATAGCCACCCCATAGCACCCCATAGAGCCCCATAGCCACTCCATAGCCACCCCATAGCACCCCATAGAAGCCCCATAGAGACTTATAGAGCCTCATAGCCACCCCATAGCACACCATAGATCCCCATAGAGACCTATAGAGCCCCATAGTCACCCCATAGCACCCCATAGAGCCCCATAGCCACCCCATAGCACCCCATTTCACACCATAGAGCCCCATAGCCACCCCATATCACACCATAGAGCCCCATAGAGACCTATAGAGCCCCATAGCCACCACATAGCACCCCATAGAGCCCCATAGAGCCCCATAGCCACCCCATAGCACCCCATAGAGCGCCATAGAGCCCCATAGCACCCCATAGAGCCCCATAGAGACCTATAGAGCCTCATAGCCACCCCATAGCCACCCCATAGACCCCCATATATAGGGTCCCCCCTCACCCCCCATCAGGACCCCCATGAGGCAGGTTGTGGGGCCGCCCATGATTTGCCGCCTCGCTGTGGGGCCGCAGCTTCCTTCCGCCCCACAACGGAAAGGGATGTGGGGAGATGTGGGGCGGGGAAAGGAAATGGGGCTGTGGGGCACCACTGTGGGGTCTATGGGGCCGAGGTGGGGTCTGTATGGGGTCTATGAGACCTATATGGGGTCTATGGGGCCTGTATGGGTTCTATGGGGCCTATATGGGGTCTATGGGGTCTGTATGGGGTCTATGGGGAACCATTATGGTGCCTATATGGGATTTGGGACCTATGTGGGGTCTATGGGGCATATATGGGGTCTATGGGGCATATATGGGGTCTGTATGAAATTTGGGGTCTATGGGGCCTATATGGGGTCTACAGAGCCTCTATGGGGTCTATGGGGAACCATTATGAAGCCTATATGGGATTTGGGGCCTGTATGGGGTCTATGGGACCTGTATGGGGTCTATGGGGCCTATATGGGGTCTGTATGGGATTTGGGATCTATGGGGCCTATATGGGGTTGTGGGGGACCATAGTGGGGCCTATATGGGGTCTATGGGGCCTATATGGGGTCTGTATGGGATTTGGGATCTATTGGGCCTATATGGGGTTGTGGGGGACCAGAGTGGGGCCTATATGAGACTGTGGGGTATATAGGGTCTATGGGGTACCATTATGGGGCCTATATGGGGTCTATGGGGCCTGTATGGGGTCTATGGGGCCTGAATGGGGACTATGGGGCACCATTATGGTGCCTATATGGGATTGTGGGGCCTATATGGGGTCTATGGGGCCGAGGTGGGATTGTGGGGGACCAGAGTGGGGCCTATATGGGATTGTGGGGTCTATAGGGTTTATGGGGCCTATATGGGGTCTGTATGGGATGTGGGATCTATGGGGCCTATATGGGGTTGTGGGGCCTATATGAGGTCTATGGGCCTATACGGGGTCTGTATGGGATTTGGGATCTATGGGGCCTATATTGGGTTGTGAGGGGACCATAGTGGGACCTATATGGTGTTGTGGTACCTATATGGGGTCTATTGGGCCTATATGGGGTCTGTGGGGCCTATATGGGGTTGTGGGGGACCAGAGTGGGGCCTATATGAGACTGTGGGGTATATAGTGTCTATGGGGTACCATTATGGGGCCTATATGGGGTCTATGGGGAACCATTATGGTGCCTATATGGGATTGTGGGGCCTATATGGGGTCTATGGGGNTGGGGCCTATATGGGGTCTATGGGGAACCATTATGGTGCCTATATGGGATTGTGGGGCCTATATGGGGTCTATGGGGCCGAGGTGGGATTGTGGGGGACCAGAGTGGGGCCTATATGGTATTGCGGGGCCTATATGGGGTCTGAGCCCTGTCTGGGGTCTGTATGGGATTTGGGATCTATGGGGCCTATATGGGGTTGTGGGGGACCAGAGTGGGGCCTATATGAGGTTGTAAAGCCTATATGAGGTTGTGGGGCTTATATGAGGTCTTGTATGGGGTTGTGGGGGACCACAGTGAGGCCTATATGGGATTGTGGGGTCTATATGGGACCTATATGGGATTTGGGGCCTGTATGGGGCCTATGGGGCACCATTATGGGGCCTATGTGGGGTTGTGGGTCTTATATGAGGTCTATGGGGCCTATATGGGGTCTGTATGGTATTTGGGATCTATGGGGCCTATATGGTGTTTTGGAAGACCAGAGTGAGGCCTATATGGGGTTGTGGGGCCTATATGGGGTCTATGGGGCCTATATGAGGTCTGTATGGGATTTGGGATATATGGGGCCTGTAGGGGGTTGTGGGGGACCATAGTGGGGCCTATATGAGGTTGTGGGGCCTATGTGGGGTCTATGGGGCACCATTGTGGGGCGTATATGGGGTCTATGGGGCCTGTATGGGGTCTATGGGGAACCATTATGGTGCCTATATGGGGTTGTGGAGCCTATATGGGGTCTATGGGGCATATATGGGGTATGTGGGGCCTATATGGGGTTATGGGGAACACAGTGGGGCCTGTATGGGGCCTATGGTGCACTAATATGGTGCTTATATGGGTTTGTGGGCCTATATGGGGTCTATGGAGCCTATATGGGGTCTGTATGGGATTTAGGATCTATGGGGCCTATATGGGGTTGTGGGGGACCAGAGATGGGCCTATATGGCGTTGTGGGGCCTGTATGGGGTCTATGGGGCCTGTATGGGGCTGTGGGGGACCACAGTGAGGCCTATATGGGATTGTGGGGCCTATATTGGGCCTATATGGGATTTGGGGCCTATATGGGGTCTGTATGTGATTTGGGATTTATGGGGCCTGTATGGGGTTTTGGGGCACCATTATGGGGCCTATATGGGGTTGTGGAGCCTATATGGGATCTATGGTGCCTATATGGGGTCTGTGGGGCCTATATGGGGCTGTGGGGAACATAGTGGGGCCTGTATGGGGCCTATGGGGCACCATTATGGAGCCTATTTGAGGTTGTGGGGCCTATATGAGGTCTATGGGGCCTATATGGGGTCTGTATGGGATTTGGGATTCTATGGGGCCTATATGGGGTTGTGGTAGACCATCGTGGGGCCTATTTGGGTTGTGGGGCCTATATGGAGTCTATAGGGCCTGTATGGGGCTGTGGGGGACCACAGTGAGGCCTATATGGGATTGTGGGGTCTATATGGGGCCTATGTGGGATTTGGGGCCTATATGGGGCCTATGGGGCACCATTATGGGGCCTATATGGGGTTGTGGGGCCTGTATGGGGTCTTCACGGTTTCGCCTAGATTCACAACTGCCCCATAAGTGCCCCATAGCTGCCCCACAAGTGCCCCATAGCTGCCCCATAGGTGCCCCATAGCCACCCCATAGCCACCCTATAGCCACCCCACAGCAGCCCCACAAGTGCCCCATAGAAGCCCCATAGCCACCCCATAGCTGCTCCACAAGTACCCCATAGCCACCCCATAGCTGCCCCACAAGTGCCCCATAGCTGCCCCAGAGCCACCCCATAGCAGCCCCATTGCTGCCCCATAAGTACCCCATAGGTGCCCCATAAGTGCCCCATAGCTGCCCATAAGTGCCCCATAAGTGCCCCATAGCCGCCCCATAAGTGCCCCATAGGTGCCCCATAAGTGCCCCATAGCTGCCCCATAAGTGCCCCATAGCTGCCCCATAGCCGCCCCATAAGTGCCCCATAGGTGCCCCACAGGTGCTCTATACCTGCCCCATAAGTGCCACATAGCTGCCCCAAAGCAGCCCCATAAGTGCTCCATAGCCACCCCATAGCTGCCCCATAGCCGCCCCATAAGTGCCCCATAGCAGCTCCATAAGTGCCACATAGCTGCCCCATAGAAGCCCCATAGCAGCCCCATAGCTGCCCCATAGCTGCCCCATAGCAGCTCCATAGCTACCCCATAAGTGCCCCATAGCCGCCCCTAAGTGCCATATAGCTGCCCCATAGCCGCACCATAGTAGCCCCATAGCCACCCCATTGCTTCCCCCTAATTGCCCCATAGCTACCCCATATGTGCCCCATAGCAGCCCCATAAGTGCCCCATAGGTGCCCCATAGCCGCACCATAGTAGCCCCATAGCTGCCCCCTAATTGCCCCATAGCTGCCCCATAAGCACCCCATAGCTGCCCCATAGCTGCCCCATAAGTGCCCCATAGCTGCCCAATAAGTGCCCCATAGCTGCCCATAGCCGACCCATAAGCGCCCCATAGCTGTCCCATAGCGACCCCATAGCTGCCCCATAGCTGCCCCATAGCGGCCTCCTAAGTGCCCCATAGCAACCCTATAAGTGCCCCATAGCTGCCCCACAAGTGCCCCATAGTCGCCCCATAGCAGCCCCATAACGGCCCCATAAGAGCCCCATGGCTGCCCCATAGCAGCCCCAAAAGTGCCCCATAGCTGCCCCATAGCAGCCCTAATAGTGCTCCATAGCCACCCCATAGCCACCCCATAGCTGCCCCATAAGTGCCTGATAGGTGCCCCACAAGTGCCCAAGAGGTGCCCCATAAGTGCCCCATAGCCGCCCCATAGCATTCCCATAGCTGCCCAATAGCGGCCTTGTAGCTGCCCCATAGGTGCCCCATAGCTGCCCCATAGCTGCCCCATAACTGCCCCCAAGTCCAACTCCATTCCCCTCATCCTGCCCCCCAAGTGCACTCATCACCTTCTGCCCCCCAAGTCCAGGTCCTGAGCCCTCATTCTGCCCCACAAGTCCACTCAGCTCACTCTGCCCCCTAAGTCCAGCTCACACCAGCACCCTTATTCTGCCCCCCAAGTCCACTCTGCCCTCACTGTGCCCCCCCATAAGTGCCCCATAGCAGCCCCATAAGTGCTCCATAGCTGCCCCATAAGTGCCCCATAGCTGCCCCATAAGTGCCCCATAGCTGCCCCATAGCTGCCCCATAAGTTCCCCCAAGTCCAGCTCAATTCCCCTCATCCTGCCCCCCAAGTCCATTAATAACATTCTGCCCCCCAAGTCCAGTGCCTTCCTTCTGCCCCCCAAGTGCATTCAGCTCACTCTGCCCCCCAAGTCCAGTCCTCTATTTCCGCCCCCCAAGTCCAAGTGCAGCCATCGCCTCCTGCCCCCCAAGTCAATTCATTGCATCCTGCCCCCAAAGTCCATTCAGCTCGCTCTGCCCCCCAACTGCACTCCCTTCATCCTGCCCCCCAAGTGCTGTTCTGTCCTTCTGCCCCCTAAGTCCAGTACCCCCACTCTGCCCCCCAAGTCCAGCCATTCTATTCTGCCCCCCAAGTCCATTCAGCTCACTCTGCCCCCCAAGTCCACTCATCCTATTCTGCCCCCCATGTCTAAGATCAGTCCTATCACTCTGCCCCCCAAGTGCATTCAGCTCACTCTGCCCCCCAAGTCCAACTCCATTGCCCTCATCCTGCCCCCCAAGTGCAGTCCCCCACTCTGCCCCCCAAGTTTCCCCATCACCTTCTGCCCCCCAAGTGCTCTCATCCCTTTCTGCCCCCCAAGTCCAGCTCACTCCATTCCCCTCCTTCTGCCCCCCAAGTCCATTCAACTCACTCTGCCCCCTAAGTTCCGCCATCTCCTTCTGCCCCCCAAGTCCATAGCCCTCATTCTGCCCCCCAAGTGTAGTAAGGCCTTCTGCCCCCCAAGTCCAGTCATTGTGTTCTGCCCCCCAAGTGAAGCCAGCACATCCTGCCCCCCAAGTCCATAGTCCTCATTCTGCCCCCCAAGTACAGCCCCATAGGCCACCATTAAACCACAAGGAGCCCCATAGAGGCCCATAGACATCCACAGAGACCACATAGAGCCCCATAGAGACCCCATAGTGACCCATAGAGACATATAGACAACCCTATATGGGGTTGTGGGGAATGTATGGGTTCTATGAGGCCTGTATGGGGTCTATGGGGCCTGTATGGGGTTGTGGGGCCTGTATGGGGTCTGTGGGGCCTGTATGGTGTCTATGGGGCATGTATGGGGTTGTGGGGCCTGTATGGGGTCTATGGGGCCTGTATGGGGTTGTGGGGCCCATATGGGGTCTATGGGGCCCATATGGGGTTGTGGGGCCTGTATGGGTTCTATGGGGCCTGTATGGGTTCTATGGGACGTAGATGGGGTTGTGGGGCCTGTATGGGGCCTATGGGGCCCATATGGGGTTTTGGGGCCTGTATAGGGTCCATGGGGCCCATATGGGATAGTGGGGCCAGTATGGGGTCTGTGGGGCCTGTATGTGGTTGTGGGGCCTTTATGGGGTCTATGAGGTCCATATGGGGTTGTGGGGCCTGTATGGGATCTATGGGGCCCATATGGGGTTGTTGGGCCTGTATGGGGTTGTATGGCCTGTATGGGGTCTATGGCACCCATTTTGGGTTGTGGGGCCTGTATGGGGTTGTTGGGTCTGTATGGGGTTTTTGGGCCTGTATGGGGTCTATGGGGCCCATATAGGGTTGTGGGTCTTATATAGGGCTGTGGGGCCTGTATGAGTTCTATGGGGCCCATATGGGGCTGTGGCGCCTTTTTGGGGTCTATGGGACCCCTATGGGGTTTTGGGGCCTGTATGGGGTCTATGGAGCCTGTATGGGTTCTATGGGGCCCATATGGGGTTCTGGGGCATGTATGGAGTCTATGGGGCTTACATGTGGTTGTGGGGCCTGTATGGGGCCTATGGGGCCCATATGGGGTTTTGGGGCCTGTATGGGGCCTATGGGGCCCATATGGGGTTTTGGGGCCTGTATGGGGCCTATGGGGTCCATATGGGGTTTTGGGGCCTGTATGGGGCCTATGGGGTCCATATGGGGTTTTGAGGCCTGTATGGGGCCTATGGGGTCCATATGGGGTTTTGGGGCCCATATGGGGTTGTTTCGCCTATATAGTGTTGTGAGGCTTTGTCATGGTTTAATAATGTTGTAATTTTGCTCTCAGTATTCCACATCATAACATCATATAAAGCATGAATAATTTTACTGAATCTGCAACTTACAGAAGAAGACTACATCTCCCAGAGAACAACAACATGGGTCACGGGACCTAGACTCTATATTAACTCTGTCGGCAGAACAGACTGACGTCTTTCGAGTTCTGGCGTTCAGGCAGTGTGGTGGGAGTTTCAGGCCGTTAGCCCAGAATTCACAGTAGGCCTCTCGTTTACGGGAACTCATTCTCTCTCCTATTTTGCTTGATTTGTTAGCTCATTTTCAATTATTGTATTTATATTTGTGTTATCCTGTATTTCGATAATAGTATGTTAGTAAGTGTGCCTCCTTACTCGTTGCCGCTGTTTTCTTTTCTTTCCTAATTAACTTTTTTCCTTTCGGCGTAGGGCCCCTGTCACGGACACAGGTGGATTTTTTTTCCTATGTAACAGCATAGGGAAGTTCCACACAATGTGCGGAAGGAAACTTCTTTACAGTGAGGGTGACGTAGCACTGGACAGTGCCTGCCAGGAGGTGGTGGAGTCCTCCTCTTGGAGATATTAGACCCGCCCTGGACGCCGAGCTGTGCACGTGGTGTAAGGGAGCTGCTTTGGCAGGGGGTTGACTCGAATGATCTCTAGAGGTCCTTCTCAAACCCTACAATTCGTGATTCTGTGATCTGTGATTTTTCTTTCAAAGCGACGTTATCTGTTTAATTGACCAAGGGAAGCCCAGTTGATGTAATCCTTGAGGATTTCAGTGAGATTTTTGACACTGTTTCTCAACAACAACCTTATGGACAGAATGTTCAGCATAAGTCTAGACCAAAACCTAATGAGATGGGTTGAGCAGTTGGCCAGTTAGGTCAGTCCCAGGATTATAGTCAGTTTTTTCATAGGCTGGTAGATGGTCAACTGTCGGGTCCCCAGGGTTCCTTTGGGGCCACTTTCCTTTCATGTTTATGCAGATGACTTGAATGCAGGAACTAGAAAGACGTTCTGAGGCCAGTTTGCTGATGAGACGCAGATGAGGAGGTGCTGTTGCTCACTGAGGGTGAGAGGACTTGCAGAGGATGTGGACAAGTCAGAGAAGTGGCGTACCCAGTTGGTAGCTAAGCACCAATGCATAAAAGTATACAAGAACTAAGTGCCTGCATTGTGCACCTGGTAGGGCAAACGCTGGACATACACACTGACTGGATATGGGACACTGGATAGAAGTCTACTGAAAGGGTTGGGGTGCTGGTGCAAGCATCACACTGAATGTGAGTCAGCAGTGTGCCAAGGCAGCCAGGAAAGACAACGGTCTCCTGGAGTGCATGAAGCAACTTATTGCCAGCTGGGTGAGGGAAAGGATCATCCCTCGTGCTCTGCATTGCTACTGCCTCACTACGCAGCACTAGGTGCACTTCTGGGCACGCAGAACATTAAAGGACTTCAAGCTCTGGAGAATGTGCAAAGGAGGCACTGGGAACTGACGAGATCTGAAGTTCAGAGTTTCACAGGGATTGACTGCTTGTTCGCCTGGGCCTTCTCCAATCCACATCCTGCGATGAAACACAGGGCCCATATGGGACATGAAACTTCCCACTGTCTTGCCCCAGTGCACAGCCTGGGATCTCTGTCCCATGTCTTTCATTTAACATCATACAGACTTCCAACTCACTGCCCCAGGAAGGATCCTTAGTCAGCATGAGGTCCTCCCTGCCAAGGGTCTGGGGATCAGGGCTTGTCCTGTTTGCTTCACAAAACAAAGGAGAGGTTTCTTAGCATCAGAGCCACCATGCCAGTGCCTCTTCCTGCCTGTAGTCTTGGCTTCCAATTATCTGCTCCAACAACTCCCTTGGGAAGCTTGCTTGATAATGGCCCTCAGTGGGCCCATTAATGTGTGCCCCGGTGGCGCAGTGGTTAAAGATGCCGCCTTGCAACACTGGGGCCTGGAGTTCGAATCAGTGCCGCTCTGCTACACAGAGGCTCGAATCCCAGGGCCTGGACTCGATGATCTCTAAGGTCCCTTCCAACCCGCATGAAACTATGAAATACAAGATATGAAATACTAAGGTATTGATGCTACAGATAAAGCTCAGTTTGCATTTTTGTTAGAGTCTGTGACAACAAATATAATGTCACTGAAGAAATGGCTTTTTTGGGCATTAAAAGACAAAACGCAATCTTTTGATTTGCATGAAGCAGTAAAAACAACACTGAATCGATTTTCTTTATCTTTTGACAGCGTCTCTGGGTCTTTAATGTCCCTTCCCACCCAAACCATTCCACAATTCTATATTTCCACAATGTAAATGTGAAAATATCTGCCATGGTCTCCTGCTGCTCTACATGACTGGGAAGCCTCAGCCACAGGGACAGCGTCCATAGCAAGCCCAGGGGGAGCCTGGTCCTTGCGGTGGAACAGATCTACCCAGTGGGACACGCTCCCAGTAATTTTTCCCCAGCAGCCTGGCACTCACCCACTAAGGGGTGCCACAAGCACCCACTCTATGCAGCCCTGTGTCACAGGAGGAGCAGCCCGTGGGGAGGCCCAGCCTGCAGCCTGGGGATGTGAGGTCACTATGTCCTGCCGCATAGCTGCAGAGACCCCCAGCTGTAGCCCAGATGGGTTCAGGCACCTTTTCTTTGTATGCTCTTCCACGCGGTCCCGGAGGGGTGCTGCACGTGGCCAGGAGGGAGCATTTGTAAAGCTGCTGAGTGCCAGGCTCCAGGTCACCCTGGCACCTCTATAGCTTTGGCAATCACAGCCTGAGTCTCCCATCCCGTTACCTGGCCCCTTCCTTGTCACTAAGGGAGAGGAAGATCACAACATGCAATGGGAACATCCCTCTTCTGTTCTTTATTCTAGATGATGACATTGGTACTCCTCCAGACGACTGGAAGGAGACTGCTTTTGTGCCTCAGGGGAAACTCCGAGGTAAGTTGTGAGTGTCTGTTTCCTTGGAAGTCAAAAAATTAGTGCTGTCATAGCTTATTGGGGTACGTAAGGACCTCCAAAGTTCTTTCAGGTCTCTTTGTGCTTTGAAGGTCGTACACAGATCAGTCATTAGTATTTTTTTACTTGGAGAATTGTAACATTTCAGTGGGAAGGCGGCCCTTGCCAGTCTTTGCTCCTATTCCTTTGCTGTTTGGGCCATGTCATTCCCTGACCTGCAGCCAGTCCTCACA
>NC_029530.1:11646901-11656063 GCF_001577835.2 Coturnix japonica | reverse complement strand
CTGCACACTGCCAGTACGTTTTCACTGCCTCTCTGCCAAGGCAATATAGTGAACCAGTTTTTCTGTGAAATCCCCCAGATCCTCAAGCTCTCCTGCTCAGCCTCCTACCTCAGGGAAGTTGTGTTTCTCATTTTTAGTGCCAGTTTATTCTTTGGCTGTTTTGTTTTCATAGTTGTTTCCTATGTGCAGATCTTCCTTGCCGTTCTGAGGATGCCCTCTGTGCAGGGAAGGCACAAAGCCTTCTCCATGTGCCTCCCTCACCTGGCTGTGGTCTTCCTGTTTCTCAGTACTGCTTCTTTTGCCTACCAGAAGCCCCCGTCCATTTCCTCCCCACTCCTGGACCTGACAGTGGCACTTCTGTACTCAGTGGTTCCTGCAACACTGAACCCTTTTATCTACAGCATGAGGAACAGGGAGATCAAGCATGCTCTCAGGAAGGTGTTGCAATACACACTGTTCCATCTTCAATAAAGTGCACATCCTCCTCACATGATTTCCAGTGATGCTTCTTCATGTTTTATGCATCTTTAATTGTCTGATTTTGTGTGATATAGCAACCCACAAAAAAAAAAAAAAAAAAAAAATGTTACTGAACTTTTAAATAAAAATTTATTTCACTTCACTAATTTCCATTTTCTCACTCCAATAGTTCATGTAAACCCAGAAGCACATTCCCTGAATAGGCTAAGGGATTCCTAAAATGCTTTCAAAGGAGACTTTTCCTTAGCTTTTCTCTCTTCCTACTTTGTCATGGCCAGGGGGAGGTACAGCCACGGACAGCAGCACAACGTGCTCTTTTCATTCCTTCTCTCTTTCCAGTGCTGCAGTGCTCTCATGTCCTCTCATTTGTGCAGGCATGAAGGTCCTGTGTGTCTCACAACAGTCCTGTGGTCTCTACAGCAGCAATCCAGGGCTGCAGTCAGTAGGCAGCAATAGGAATGGCTGTGTCAGAGCAGGTCTCCTTGCTGGCACTGCCATAAGATGAGGGTCCCTTCAGAGCAGGGCCAGAGAACTGGAGGCCTCTTCCAAAGCTGGTGTAAGGAATGTACCTCAGGAGCTGCTCCCTGAGAAAACCTCAAGATCTTTTGGTGCTCTTCAGTGTGTGACCAGATCAAATGGAATAGTCTCATGGAGATCAATAAGCGACTCAGGACAGTGCTGTGGTTTAAGGTTTATGGGTTGAGATAAAGATAAAAAGAAAAGGATAATAATTATGACAAATGCATTTATAAATATATAATATATTTAGTATATTTTCACACATATAAAACATTTGCCATTGCAAACATATATGAACTAATCCCTATTCTTATCTGTTTGCAAGTCCAGAACTAGTTGCAGGGCTTTTAACAGCCACAAGATTTACTGTAGAAGCTGAAGTGGCTGTCGGCCTGTTGCAGAAGTTGAAGTGACCTCAGAGTTCATTGCCAGAGCTGGAACCACCACAGGACCTGTGACTATGTTGGAGCAGCCACTGGGCTCATTGGAGGGGTTGGAGCCACCGCAGGGCTGTACCTTCTGGCACAGTGCACCTCCCTTGGGTGGCATTTGTTTCATTTTCTTATCACAATACTTGGAACAGCTACAGGACCTGTAGCAGGAGTGACTGCAGAGCTCATTATGAGGGGTGGAGTGACAGCGGGATCTGTCCCAGAGCTTGGAGCAACCACAGGGCATGTAGCAAAACCTTGGAGCTGCTGCAGGGTCTGTACCAGGAGTTGCAGAGGCTGCAGCACTGTCAGCAGATCCAGCTCCCTAGATCTGGCACACTGCAGTCATTTGTGCCTGTTTGGGATTACCAGGGCCACTGCAGACCTGCCCCCAATATTCTACCAGTTTCTCAGGATCCTGCAGTTGCTCGGAGATGAAGTTCCAAAGCCCTGGGGGTGCCCACCGCTCCAGGCAGCTGCCCAGACCATCCCACACCCCCTGCCATGCAGAGTCGTCTCACCTTGGGGCAGATCTCACTGATATCTCACTGATATTCCTGAATAATTGTTTAACCTGAGTCATAGAATCATAGAAACACCAAGGTTGGAAAAGACCTAAAAGATCATCCAGTCCAACCATTCACCTATTACCAATAGCTAAACCATGTCCCTCAACACAATATGCAGTCACTCCTTGAACACCCCTGGGCTCCCAGAGGAGACTATGTAAAATGTGTAATTCCTAATCATATCGACAATATTACTTCTAAAACCCAAAGATGACCACAGAGCTGAATGTGCACAAAACTTCAGTTTGTCAGCTGCCAGTTTTATCATGATATAAACCATGGTCAAACAGCATAGCAAAATAAATACTCTAATCCAGCCCCTAGAGATGACAAACAATTCAGCAGGGATAACAAGCAGCAAGCAAGGAGCTGTGCAGTGCAGCTTCATGAGAAGGCTCAATGAGCTCCACAAATAGAGAAACAATCAGCATCATGGCCAGCAATTCTCCAGCTCCCACAGAGTCCTGTGTTATCTCACTCTGGACAGATGTGCTGCTATCTCAACCCTTGGAGCCTCACATCAGGCACCAAAATGACAGTGGTTGTTGAACCCAACATGTGGCTCAGCAGCACACAGTGCTTGTGCACTGCCCATTCCCAGTGGGAAGGGGAAGAGAACTGGATGAAAAAACAAGTACAACTCGTGTGATGAAATGAAGCTATTTACTAAGAGAGATAAAAGGAGAGGTGTAATAGTTACCACTTCATATCTATTTATATGGAATAGTACATAACAATTGATGCACAAGCACTTGCACAGCACTACCACACTGATGCCCAGCTGGCCCCTAGGCAGCAGAAGAGAGCTAGATGAACTCCCACCCCTTCCAGTACTCCTTCTGCTTGCTGTCAGATGGCACGGAACGACCCTTTGGCCACTTTAAGGCATCTGTTCCTCACTCTGTTCCCTCCCAGCACCTTGAACCCTCCACTGACCATGGCCTTGGCTCCGTACTACACTCCAGAGATTACCAAGTCCAACCCCCCTGCCAAAGAAGATTCCTTACACCATGTCATAGAATCATAGAATCACCAAGTTTGTAAAAGACCTAAAAGATCATCCAGTCCAATATTTCACCTATTACCAATAGCTCTCACTAAACCATGTCCCTCAACACAACATCCAGTTGCTCCTTGAACACCCCCAGGGTCAGTGACTCCACCACCTTCCTGGGCAGTCCATTCCAGTGCCTGACCACCCTGTTTGAGAAGTAATATTTCCTAATGTCCAGCTTGAATCTCCCCTGCGGTAGCTTGAAGCCATTGCCTCTTGTTCTATCACTAGTGACATGAGAGAAGAGGCTGACCCCCAGCTAACTACATCCTCCCTTCAGGGAGTTAGAGAGAGCAATGAGGTCTCCCCTGAGCCTCCTCTTCTCCAGACTGAACATTCCCATCTCCTTCAGCCTCTCCTCATAAGCCCTGTGCTCCAGACCCCTCACCAGCTTTGTTGCCCTCCTCTGAACACATTCCAGGGCCTCAATGTCTTTCTTGCAGTGAGGGGACCAAAACTGGACACAGTACTCGAGGTGTGGCCTCACCAGAGCTGAGTACAGAGGAACAATCACCTCTCTGCCCTGCTGGCAACACTGTTTCTGATGCAAGCCAGGATGCCCTTGGCCTTATTGGCCACCCAGGCACACTGTCGGCTCATGTTCAGCCGAGCATCAATCAATACCCCCAGGTCCATTTCCTCTACACAGTTGTCATGGTTTAATAATTTTGTAATTTTGCTATCAGTATTCCACATCATAACATCATATAAAGCATGAATAATTTTACTGAATCTGCAACTTACAGAAGAAGACTACATCTCCCAGAGAACAACACGATAGGTCACGGGACCTGGACTCTATATTAACTTGGTAGCAGAACAGACTGATGTCTTTTCAAGTTCTGACGTTCAGGGGAGTGTGTGGGAGCCTTCAGCCGTTCACCTAGATTTACAGTAGGCCTCTCGGTTTCGGGACTCATTCTCTCTCCTATTTTGCTTGATTTGTTAGCTCAATTTTCAATTATATTGTATTATATTGTGTTATCCTGTATTTCGATATAGTATTTAGTAAATAAGTGTGCCTCCTTAGATTGTTGCCGCTGTTTTCTTTTTCTAATTAACTTTTTCCTTCCGGCCTAGGGCCCCTGCGGTGCCCACGGCCCCCTGTCACGGACACAGGTGGATTTTTCGTTCAAACCGTGACACATGGACACTGGTACTGGATGTAATGGGACACTTGTACCGGATATAATGTACACTGGTACCAGATGTAATGGGACACTGGTACCGGATGGGACGCTGGTACCAGATGCAATAGACACTTGTACCGGATATAATGGACACTGGTACTAGACATAATGGACACTGATACTGGGAGTAATGGGACACTGGTCCTGGGCGTAATTGACACTGGTACAGGAAGTAATGGGACACTTGTACCGGATGTCATGGACACTGGTATCAGATGTAATGTGACACTGGTACCGGATGTAATGGACACTGGTACCGGATGTAATGGACACTGGTATTGGATGTAATGGGACAATGGTACTGAATGTAATGCACACTGGTACCGGAAGTAATGGGACACTGCTAGAGGATATAATGGGACGCTGGTACAGGATTTCATGGACATTGGTACTGGATGTAATGGGACACTTGTACCGGATATAATGTACACTGGTACCAGATGTAATGGGACACTGGTACAGGATGTCATGGACACTGGTACCGGATGTAATGAGCACTATTACCGGATGTCATGGACATGGGTACCAGATGTAATGGGACACTGGTACCGGATGGAACAATTGTACCAGATGTAGTGGACACTGGTGCCGGATGTAATGGACACTGGTACCGGATGTAATGGACACTGGTACTGGGAGTAATGGGATACTGGTACCGAATGTAATGGGACAATGGTACTGAATGTAATGGGCACTGGTACCGGATGTAGAGGGAAACAGCTAGAATATATAATGGGGAGCTGGTACAGGATGTCATGGACACTGGTACTGGATGTAATGGGACACTGGTACCTGTTGTAATGGGCACTGGTACTGGGTGTAATGGAAACTGTTACAGGATGTATTGGGACAATGGTACCGTATGTCATGGACACTGGTACTGGATGGAATGGACAGAGGTACCGGATGTAATGAACACTATTACCGGATGTCATGGACACTGCTACTGGGAGTAATGGGACAATGGTACCAGATGTAATGGGACACTGGTACTGAATATAATGTACACTGGTACCAGATGTAATGGTACACTTGTACCTGTTGTAACGGGCACTGGTACTGGGTGTAATGGACACTGGTACTGGATGTAATGGGACAATTATACTGGATATCATGGACACTGGTACTGGATGGAATGAACACTATTACCGGATGTCATGGACACTGGTAATGTATGTAATGGGACACTGGTACCGGATGTAATGACCCTAGAGATGGTGACTTGCGGAATCAAACTCCATAACCACCAAGTAGTTATAAGGCAGGTATGTTTAATGAGTGATGCGCACACACCCTGGTGCAAGGGGGATAGCTCCACCTCACTTGCACACCGTCAGGAGGATGCGTGCAACAGATATAGGCTGAACTAATACATCATCAATAGTTGGCAGGAATTTGGATACATATTCATTACATTCCTGCAACCCCATTAGCATGCAGTCCCTCCCCCCTTGCGCATGCGTAGTGAGTTGTGGGTGTGGTCATGGGATGAAGGCTCATCATCTTCCTCGCCATAAACATTCGACCATTTGGGAGGGGAACTCCCCAACCTGGTTCCAGCTTGCTCTGTGGACATCTAATCACCACACTGTTCTCGGGCTGTTCCACCCTTATCATCATGGAACTCATCCCCTTGTTTTCTCAAACTTAGCATCTGAAATTCCCCCTCTCTCTGACCCCCTTAACATAAACTATGTATCTGTAACTACCCTTTGCCTTAGTGAGGCCCCCTTTCCCTTTCTGTAGCATGTTCCCTTTTTCATCTACTATGGGGTCCCTTTTCACTATTCACTGCACTTCATGACGGATGGGCAAGGAAGATGAGGAAAGGCTGCTGCCCTTTGTGAGAGTGCACTGAGCTCTGCCTGGGATAGCAGAGGAGCCAGCTGAGAACTGATGGAAAAAGCAACAAAGAGGAGAGCGGCAGATTCTGTTCCTTGCTTCCTGATCAGGAAGAACAAGAGGAGGAGGACAAGCAAGTATCTGAGTTACAGCTCAGATGGAATTGTTGTCTTCAGATTGTCCACTATGGTGCAGTGTTTTGGTTCTAGGAGAAAACCACTGATAACACTCTGATGTTTTCAGTTGCTGCTAAGCAGTGTTTGTACAGAGCCCAAGGCCATGGTCAGTGGAGGGCACATGGAGCTGAGAGGGAACAGAGTGAGGACAGCTGACTGGAAGTGGCCAAAGGGACGTTCTCTATCAGCTGACAGCAAGCAGAAATTGTATTGAAAGGGGTGGGAGTTCATCTCAGTCTCTTCACTGCCCAGGGCCCAGCTGAGCATCAGTCTGGTGGTGCTGAGCAAGTGCTTGTGCATCAGTTGTTACATACAATTTCATATCAACGATTATATAGTGATAACTATTACTTCTCTCCTTTTATCTCTCTTAATAAATTGCTTTGTTGCAACCCACAAGTTGTACTTTTTTCACCAGTTCTCTTCCCCATCCCATTAGGAATGGGGCAGTGCACAAAGCACTGTGTGCTGCTGAGCCACATGTTGGGTTCAACAACCATTGTCATTTCAGTGCCCGATGTGAGACTTCAAGGGCTGAGATAACAGCACATCTGTCCAGAGCGAGTTAACACAGGGCTTCGTGGAAGTTGGAGAACTGCTGGCCATGATGCTGATAGTTTCCCTATTTGTGAAGCTTGCTGAGTCTTCTCATGAAGCTGCATTTCACAGCTCCTTGCTTGCTGCTTGTTTTCCCTGCTGCATCATTTGTCAACTCTAGGAGCTGGATTAGGGTATTTATTTTGCTATGCTTTTTGACATTGTTTTGTACCATGATGAAATTGGCAGCTGACAAACTGAAGTTTTGTGCACATTCAGCTCTGTGGTCAACTTTGGGTTTTGGAAGTAATATTGTTGGTATGAATAGGAATTACACATTTTACATTGTCTTCTCTGGGAGCCCAGGGCTATTCAAGGTCTGACTGGACATTACGTTGAAGGACATGGTTTAGTGGGAGCTATTGGTAATAGGTGAATGGTTGGACTGGATGATATTTTAGGCCTTTTCCAACCTTGGTGATTCTATGATTCTATGACTGAGGTTAAAAATTTATTCAGGAATATCACTGAGAGATATGCCCCAAGGTGAGAAAGCTCTGCATTGCAGGGGGTATGGGACGGTCTGGGCAGCTGCCTGGAGCGGTGGGCACTCCCAGGGCTTAGGAACTTCATCGCTGAGGAACTGCAGGATCCTGAGAAACTGGTAGAATACTGGGGGCAGGTCTGCTGTGGCTTTGGTAACCCCCAAGAAACACAAATGAATGCAGTGTGCCAGATCCAGAGAGCTGGAAATGCTGACAGTGCTGCAGCCTCTGCAACTCCTGGCACAGACACTGCAGTATAACCAAGTTTTGCTACATGTCCTGTCGCTGCTCCATGCTCTGGGACAGATCCCGCTGTCACTCCACCCCTCATAAAAAGCTCTGCAGTCACTCCTGCTACAGGTCCTGTAGCTGTTCCAAGTATTGCTATAAGAAAATGAAACAAATTCCTCCCAAGGGAGGTGCACTGTGCCAGGAGGTTCAGCCCTGTGGTCACTCCAACCCCTCCAATGAGCCCAGTGGCTGCTCCAACATAGTCACATGTCCTGTGGTGGTTCCAGCTCTGGCAATGAACTCTGAGGTCGCTTCAACTCCAGCAATAGCCTGAAAAACAATACAGCTCCTACAGTGAACCCTGTGGCTGTTAAAACCCCTGCAACTAATCCTGGACTTGCAGACAGATGCGCATAGGGATTAGTTCATATATGTTTGCAACTGCATATGTTGTATATGTGTGAAAATACACTAAATATATTATATATGTATAAATACATTTGTCATAATTATTATCTTTTTCTTTTTCTCTTTATCTCAACCCATAAACCTTAAACCACAGCACTGCCCCAAGTCTCTTACTGATCGCATTGGGATTATTCAGTCTGATCCGGTCACGAACTGAAGAGCACCAGAAGATCTTGAGGACTTCTCAGGGAGCAGCTCCTGAGGTATATTCCTTACACCAGCTTTGGAAGAGACCTCCAGTTCTCTGGTCCTGCTCTGAAGGGGCCCTCTTGTTGTGGCAGAGCCAGCAAGGAGACAAGCACTGATAGACCCGTTCATGTTGCTAAGAATTGACTGCAGCCCCAGAGTACTGCTGTAGAGACAACTGGACTGTTGTGAGACACACAGGACCTTCAGTCCTGCACATATGAGAAGACTTGAGAGCACTGTGGCAGTGTAAATGGAGCAGGAATGAAAACAGCACATTGTGCTGCTGTCCATGGCTCTACCTCCCCCAGACACAGAGAAGGTAGGAAGACAGAAGAGCTAAGGAAAAGTCTACTTTGAAAGTATTTATTTATCTCTTAACCTATTCAGGGAATCTGGTTCCACATTTACACAAGTTATTGGAGTGAGAAAATGGAAAGGAGGTAGGAAGGAAGTGAAATAATTTGCAACATTTTTTTCAGAATGCTGTATAAAACACAATCAAACAGCCAAATATGCATAAAACATAAATAACCATCACTGTGAATCCTGTGAGAAAGTTGTGCATTTTATGGAAGCTGGAATAGTGCATATTGCAACACCTTCCTGAGAGCGTGTTTGATCTCCTGGTTCCTCATGCTGTAGATAATAGGGTTCAGTATTGGAGGCACCACCGAGTACAGAACTGCCATCACAAGGTCAGTGGTTGGGGATGAGAGAGAGGAGGGCTTCAGGTATGCAAAAGCAGAAGTGCTGAGAAACAGAGAGACCACGGCCAGGTGAGGGAGGCACGTGGAGAAGGCTTTGTGCCGTCCCTGCACAGAGGGCATCCTCATCACAGCCACAAAGATCTGCACATATGACACCACTATGAAAAGAAAGCACCCAAAGAATAAACTGATACTAAAAATGATAAACACAACTTCCTTGAGGT
>NC_029530.1:11643153-11646284 GCF_001577835.2 Coturnix japonica | reverse complement strand
TTCATGCCTACAGAAAATGGTGATAATTCCATCCTTCAAGAAATGGGAGACTGAAAGAACATCATGTGTGACTGTTCATAAAGCAATTGATTGATGAAAAATTCTCAGAACTCTTATTGCCCCTTTTAGATTTCTGACTCCAAACCTCTTTGCCTCAGAACAGGAAATGGAAACCCCCTGCCTTGGCTCTCCTCTTGCAAAGTGCCCTCAGAAACATTCTGTTGTGCAGTGGAGCTGTGATCCCCCTGCCCCAGGCAGCAGCTGTGGCAGCACAAGCCCTGCCGGGGGGCTCCTTCCCCCCACACCACACGTCTCCCTGCAGCACCCTGGGCAGCTTCCCAAGCAGGCTGAGTGCTGAGCCTGACAGGCGGCAGAGTCCCATACCCGGGACACAGACCCTGGGTCACAGCAGGGACCCTGCTCTGCAGGACAGTCCTGGGCACCTGTATGCAGCCGTGCTGGGACATGCAGCCCTCAGGGCTGTGATTTCATACTGCAGTATGGAAGCCCTCAGCTGGAGCAGAAGGCTTTTTCCACAGTAAAGAAACATGCAGTGCCTGCATCCAGATCTCCTATGGGATGTCCCAAATTAAGTTGACCCTCTATGAAAAGCAGCACACAGTCTGCAGTGAGACTTACCTTGTCATGGTCTGTGAGCAATGCTCCTGCAGAGAGCACGCAGCCCGCTCACACCACACACATCCTGCAAGCTCTCTTCAGTTTCTCTCCTCTCCTTCTGTCACCTGCAGGCTGTGCTGTGCACAAGAGCTGCTCCTGGGCACAGCTGTCTCTCTGCAGCTCTGCCCACATTTATGAGCTCACAGTGTCCCAGGAGCCTGGCCCAGATCAGCAACAGATTATGTCATTTTTATTCTTCCCACTCATCTCCCCTGACATGTCCCTGGGTCCTCGATGGCCAACAGCTCCTGAAAGACACAAACAGCATCCAGGACTGTGCTTTGAAATGCCACTCAATTAACCACCACATGCAGTGGTCAGTGACTGATTGGAGACATATGGAGTGTCCCAGAGATCGTTTGAATGAAACAATAACGGCAAGCCAGACGAAGGACGGCGGACGGTTTGGGACTTTCCCGTGTGCAGCGGCAGTGATCCAAGCCTGAGCCGGCAGTGCAGGAGTCTTATCCCTTGACAGAAATCTTGTATCTTAAATGGGATTCGGCTCCCCACAGAACCACAGGAGCTGGGATTTCTCTGGTTCAGTTCAGAAGTGCACAAGGAGTTGCCTGCATGTGAGCTCCTGCTCTGAGTCCTCGGTCCTTCAGCAGGGACGCAGCTGCTTACACACAGACACTGGGTGATGCCCAAGGTGCCTGGGCTGCTCCTGATGTGTGCCAGTGCTTGTAAACCATGTGGGAAATCCCTGAGATAGACAGCTCCTTCCTGGGCATCAGCCGAGGGCCAGAGAGGGGATAGCACTGGCTGTCTGGTGAATTCACATGCAGCTTCAAAAGCAGCACAGGGCCTTCAGCAAAGCCATGCCCATGGTGTGTCCGTGCTGCTACGTCACCTCCAAGACCCACGATCGGTCTAATGTTTGTGTGCCACCTTCTGCACACTGATTCTATAGATGAGCTATCCAGTCAGGCAATGTCCAGTGATGCTTTTCAATTAGGATATTTACTTCTGTGCTTTTGCACTAATGCAAACACCAACACACAAGAAGCTAGAAATCCTGGTAGAGTTGCTGGCCTGAGCTCCTGTTTGGACCATGGGGACACAGTTTAATGGCTTCCACAACTGCACTGTAGCACAAGGGGATACCGAGTCTTTAGGATGGATGGGCGAGGAGACAAAGAAGGGCAACTGCCCTCTGTGAGAGTGCACTGAGCTCTGCCTGGGGATGGAAGAGCAGACAGGTCAGAGCTAATGGAAATGGCAAACAGAGGAGACCATCAGTGTCTTTTCCTGTCTTCCTGATCAGGGAGAGTAAATGGAAGGTGCCCTCTGCAGACAGATGGGAATCTGATGTTGTCTGTCCCTTGTCCCATTTGGTGGCCTTTGTCACTCCATTATCTGCGGCAGGGACAGCACAGCAGGGCATGTGGCATCCAGCAGATCCATGGAGAGCACAGATGGCAGCTTCTTGACCAAGCAGTGGAGGAACCAAAGAGGAGAGGTGCTCTGCTGGATCTCATACTCTCCGGCATGGAAGGACTTGTGGGAACTGTGAAGGTGAAAGGGGCATCCGACCATGTGCAAGATGCAAATGTATCTCTTTTAATTTATTTATTTATTTTGAGGCTGTAAGCTTAATAGTTGATCATAAATGTCAATAAAACTGAAACAAATAATTGAAGATAAAGATGGAAATCAATGAAAATATTTTAACCCTCCTCAACATGAGAAATTCTCATGAGTCTTGTTCCATTTTATGTTGTAAATATAAATCTTTGAGGTGATTTGATGTCTTTTATTTATTTATTTATTTATTTATTTTATTTTTCTGAAAATATTATATTTTCCAGGACTGTGTGACTGTGTTCGCTGGACACAAATGCCTTCAGGTTCAGAGACACAGACAGCGGTGCCAGTGCCAATGCCCTGTGACTATAGCCCGGTGCCCAGCACTACTCTTCCCTGCTGCCTATTTGATGTGCCTCATCCTCCAAGTTTTTTCAGCTCTCCTAAAGAAATGGCCATGGTTAAGGGCATGTTTTCAGCAGGCCATTTGGGCACACACTACTCCCACTGCCCTCCAGATTTCTCCATCCCTTGCTCTTTGTTCAGATATCTCCCAATTATCTGTCTGATTTCTGACTTTCAGGGGGATTACTGGAATTTGTTCCATCTCCCCAAAGTCTGATGGAATGTGTTGTCAACTCCTTCACTGTGATTTGATCTATCCCTTCCTATCTATTCTTTTTCTTTTTCTTCTTATACATTTTCTTTTTCTCAATCACTGTCTTACTTTTTTTTTTTAAGGCACAATGTCTGAAAGATTAATGTCAGTAAAAGTGAAAAACAGAGTTGAAGACAAAGATAGAAATCAGTGAGAATGTGTTAACCCGTCTCAATGTGTGAAATACTCACAAGTCCTGATCAATTTTAAGTTGATACCTCTCAACTACCTGGCTGATCTATCCCAGGGAGATTACTGGAATTTGCTC
>NC_029530.1:11631942-11641622 GCF_001577835.2 Coturnix japonica | reverse complement strand
ATATGGAATATTTTTAAAAGAAATGATTTATTCTGAGGTTAGGATAGGATAGTTGAATCACAGTGAAGTAGTTGACAACAGAGGCCATCAGACTCTGAGAGATGCTGCAAGTCCTCTCCACCCTCAGTGGAGGCAACAGCACCTCCTCATCTGGTCTCATCAGCAAACTTACTCAGAACATCTTCTAGTCCTGCATGCAAGTCATCCAGAGAAACATGAAAGAGAAGTAGCCCTAAAATGGAGCCATGGGGAACAGGTGGACTGGATGATCTTTTAGGTCTTTTCCAACATTGGTGATTCTATGATTCTATGATATTCCATACTTGTATGAATGCCCTATTTGAGCAAACACTCTCTGGGAGGAGTCAGCACATGTCTGGAATTAGCACCGTTCCTAACTCCCCCACCACAATTCCCCCTCCATTCAATTTCCAAGCTCCATCAACAAGTCCGTCCAAGTCCCCTACCCTAGTTCCCTAAATGTGTATATTATTGGGAGAAAATTAAGACATTCTTGCCCGGACTAGCAGGGGACCTTCAGAGGTGCAAACAGTTCTGCAGACAAGGAGGGAGAAGAACCAAAAGACTGTATCAATTCCTGCCAGACAGACCATCTTGGCATGATCACGGGACATCTAGCTTGTGTGCCTGGCATAGTTGTGAGCAGATACTATAAAGACCATTGGCAAGACCTGCCAAACCTGAGGCGGCTTTGAGTGAGTGGCAAGAGACCATGGGTTCATATATGAGCAAGGAGCAAATGACGAATACAGAAGAGCATACAGCAGATAGCCAAATCGTGGAAGAGGAGCAGAGGGAGCAGACTGCAGATTCTCAAATCATGGATGACCCCATAACCTATGTGTGGAACCCGCTCTATGACGTCCCAGCCTGGAACAGACAGGGGAGACGACCTGCGCAGAAGGAGGTGAGCGCCAACATCAATCTGCATCTGACCCAGGAATGGTTCCATGGCAGGATGGGAGCAGGGCGCAGTGGGCGGCACATTGCTGAACAGCTGATGACGCCGTACTGCACTGTGATGAGGGCTCCCGATGGCTCCTTCCTTGTTAGGGAGAGCGGGACATTCATTGGGGACTATGTCCTGTCCATCTGGAGCAATGGAGAGGTGCAGCACTGTCGCATCCAATGGTGGCAGGATGCCAGCAGCCACAGGTACTTTCTCATTAATAACCGAATATTTGACAGCCTTTACGACCTCATCTCCTATTACCGGGAGACACCGCTGAGGTACAACAACACGGAGATGAGACTGACAGAGCCTGTGCCTCGTTCCAATGCTTGTAACAAAGACTGGGTGCCGCGGGACGGCACCGGATGCACGAGCGCAGCTGGGGTCCCACTTATGGGTCACACATATGGGTCTGTGTTCACAATCATAGGATTGGGGTCATGCTTACGGGGTTGGAGATGCAGTTATGGATCTGAAGCCCCACTTATGGGGCTGGGGTCACACTAAGGAACACAGTTATGGGGTTTTAGGTCCCACTTATGGGTCCAGCCCCCCAACTTATGGGTCCAGCCCCGCACTTATGAGTCTGAGTCCCCACTTATGGGTCTGGGTCCCCACTTATGGGTCTGTGGTCCCACTTATGGTTCTGTCCCCCCACTTATGGGTCCCACTTATGGGTCTCAGGTCTCACTTATGGGTCCAGCCCCCCACTTATGGGTCTGATCCCCCCCATCTTATGGGTCCCATTTATGGGTCTGATCTCTCACCACTTATGGGTCCCACTTATGGGTCCAGCCCCCCACTTATGGGTCATACTTATGGGTCCGACCCCCCACTTATGGGTCTGTGTTCCCATTTATGGGGCTGGGGACACTCCCAAATGGCTTTAGGGCCCCACTTATGGGTCTGGGGCCCCACTTATGGGTCTGTGTTCCCATTTATGGGGCTGGGGACACTCCCAAATGGCTTTAGAGTCCCACCTATGGGTCTGGGGCCCCACTTATGGGGCTGGGGACATATTTAAGACCTTGGGGTCCCATGTATGGGGTCTTAGGCCTCACTTATGGGTCTCTGGTCCCACTTATGGGTCTGGGGTCACACTTATGGGTCACACTTATGGGGCTGTGGTCACACTTATGGGTCTGGGGTTCCACTTATGGGGCTGGAGATATCTCCAAGTCTATAGTTATGGGTCTGGTGTCCCACTTATGGGTCCGCCGCCCCCAGCTTATGGGTCCCACTTATGGGTCTGGCCCCCCACTTATGGGTCCCACTTATGGCTCCGTGGCCCCACTTATGGGTCTGGCCCCCCACTTATGGTTCCCACTTATGGGTCCAGCCCCACACTTATGGGGCTGGGATCCCCATTGGCCTCTATGGGGTCACACTTATGGGTCACACTTATGGGTCTGGATCCCCACTTATGGGTCTGGATCCCCACTTATGGGTCTAGACCCCACTTATGGGTCTGTGTTCCCACTTATGGGTCTGGAGACTCATTTATGGGTCACACTTATGGGGCTGGGGACCCACTTAGGAACGCAGTTATGGGGCTGGGGACCCACTTATGGGGCTAGGGATGCACTTATGGGGCTGGAGTCAAACTTATGGGGCTGGGGATGCAGTTATGAGTCATACTTATGGGTCTAGGGCCCAACTTATTGGTCCAAGCCCCCCAACCCACTGACCCATCCCACTTATGGGGCTCTATGGGTCCCACTTATGGGTGCAGCCCCCAACTTATGGGTCTGGCCCCACATACCCGTCGTTGCCCTCCAGGTTCATCTCCTGCTCCAGCTCCGTTGGGTCGGGCCCCCCGACCCTCTCCAGGAAGCACAGACTGGGGTCAGCTCTCATCGTGTTGTACCTCTCATACCACTCCCCCCCACCCCCTTATTAAATATCCCCTTTTGAAGCACAAAAAAAGACCCAAAAATGTGATTTTTAATCCCAAAATACGACACCCCTGCCTCCCCCCCCACTTAGATATGGTCTTCTGTAGACCCCCCAAAACCCGGGCCAATTTTTTGAGCCCCTCCAAAGCCCCAACATCCCCCAAAATTTTTAAGCCGCAAATCCACCCCACCATTAATATTCATATACACATTTTGGCCAGCAACAAACAGCCCCCAAAATGCTTGTTTTAAGTCCCAGCAAAATCCACCTCACCCCTCATTTGTGGTTGTACCTCTCATTACCCTAGCAAACAACCAAAGGAACAACACCCAAAAATGACCAAAAATCCAAGTTTTTTATAGCCCCAAAAATTCCACTGCCCCCCTATATTAAATGGCGCCCTTTCGTAGGAGAGCACTCACACAAAAAAAACATGAGACCGTAAAAATTGCAGTTTTTAAGGCCCCAATCCAACCGCCTCGTCCGCCTCCCCCACGGGCCATTAATACATTGCCGGCTGGTTCTTGAAGACCAAACACAAACACTCACATTTTAATAACGCCCACAAATACCCCGCAAATCCCCGATTTTCGAAGCTGTCACGGAGTTAACTTAGATTTACCTATTGCCCCGTGACAGCGGGAACGTCCACCTGCTCCCGTTGGGCGCAACTCGGGGAGCGAGCAGAAGTTACGGCGCAGCGAGATAATAACGGAAGAGAGGAGGATAATAAACACGTGGCAATCTTACGGTAGGAGAAAAACCTTATTTTACTAAAATATGGTAGTTGTAAATACGAAGACAACACATTATATTATATACTAATTGAGGATCAAATCGCAGCGAAATATGAGAGACGAGTATGTTCCCCGAAAACCAGAGAGGCTCTCATCTGCTCCGAATCTAGGCCGACATGGCTGAGGATACGCTCTCTTGGCGCCACACTTCCCTTGAGGGACGGTTCGATGTAGTTGAGAAGAAGGAGGGCACATACCAGCCTGTGGATAACGAAGATTGATATCAGCATCCTCTGGTCCCGTGATTTATCATTGAGCCTGTTTGTTCTTGGTATAGAACTGTGAGTCTTCTTGCCCTGCTTGTCGGCCACTGCATAGACAGGCTACTGTGGGCGGCGAGAATTCGAGAGAGGGAGTCTCGAGCTCACCGCTCTGCGTGTTGGCTTATGTGAATGAGTAAACTCGTCGAGACATACTGATCCAGCAAATTACAAATATTACAAAAACCATGACAGTTCCTCATCCCTCCGGTTATTCTACATTTTTTACATCAATGGGTAATATATACTACATATACTATCATCTACGGCATGTAAGCAACTAAATGTATTTCAGCTAAATAGTCAAGAACTTGCATGTAACATAACTAAATGTAACAAAACTATAATACCAACCTAACAATAGCACTACACGCATGGCTGCAAACATATCTATACCTACCGAATAGGCATTGAAAATTATTGACGTCGACACTCCCCCAACCAAAATCAAAATTCTTTTTGTGGTACACACTGCACCATCCCCATCCTTCTGCATTACCTGCCACAACCAAGTGGCATCCCAAGGTCCCGTGGGCAAGACAGTTCCATGGATAGGTCTTGCCACTTTCCCAGATAGCCCTGGATATGGACCCAAACAGTCTTTTGGCCCAACATGTTCTTTACCAGTTGTACAACAGTGGACTTTAATCTTCCTTCTTAAGTTGTGTGTGTAGGGCTGTGGCTAGAATTGACTAGGACCCATCACGATTGACAGATGCCTGCACGTACGCTCATTGATGCAATGGCCCCAAGTGGCTTCTGCATTAGATTTCTTGGCACCAGTGCTCTCACATATGTTCCCACAACCCCTTGCTTTCAACATTGTTTCCACAACCCATTATACGGTTGTTCCATATTATCACCACCCAAGTATCAGCTGGCTGCATGTACGGCTGACTCTCCTACTGATAACTACTCTCCATCCACTCAATGCCAACATCGAATCTTTCGGCCCGAGTTTTATAAGAGAATTTTGAAAATGTGTCCCCATTATGCGAGATTAATTTCTTCCTCTGGGTGCCATGTCGCCCAACAGGACTTGTTCTCAAGGCACCAATCTGGTAGCGTGTTTCAAGAGTAGCATGGGTACTGCGTACTGTTTCAACGACCACCCACGTTGGTTGCCTCTACCATGGCTCGTAGTGGTACATAACAGTTACACCACTGGCGACATTAGGTCGTTAAGGCAGTCATCGATATGGGCATCAACCATGCACGCCCCTCCTCCATATTTATACTTTTGCCATCGCCCGTTCTGCCGCACTCCCCCACCAGAGAGGTTTCATCCTTTTGGCTTGTTTAACTTCCTGGATGGCTTACATGTTTCACAATCATTGAAATAATCATAGCCGCACTCACAGTTAGCATCCATGCCGTTAGTCCACCCCTCGGCCTGGACTCTCTGGCCCACTTATAATGTTCGGCGTTCTTGGTTCGGGTTGATAGGACTGAGGTCTCATGAGGCCATTGAGCTAGAAAATAATTCGCTCGTTATTCAGCCCGTCCAAGTCAATTTGAGCCACCTCAATTCTCTGGCAGCTTTATCTACCCCTGATGGTTGTTTTGTTGTTTCCTCAGTAGCGGCCGACTTTTGGGCCACATGTGCATCCACGTGCGCACCTTATTTACAACCATCCCAGGCAATTTCTTTGTTATGGGCAAGCAGACATAGATTTCTTCCCATAGAGTTCAGCAGGCGGCCGCAAACAGGTTTAATGCCACACCCTCTCTCTCATTGGCTCTAGCCCTTATTTTGTTCCCACGTTGTAACCCACACCCCTCATAAGGATTTGCCACCATCCTATGAGTCAAGTATACCGGCAAGCCACCTACACACGCATTGGGCCACTTCTCGCCGTTCAGCTCTGCGCAACATCTATAGGCAGCTGGACCAGCTTTGACCTCTGCAAACTGACTCTTGATTCCCAATCCCTACCTTCAGTCGGCATCTGCAAACCTGTCGTGTGGGGCTCCACACAGCAGTCTTTTCATTTGCAATGCTTCCGCTATGCACCATGCGACATGAAATCCGTCTGTGAATCACCGGGCATATTTCCTTTTCATTTCTGGTAATGTGGGTCGTTGTCAATGGTGGGTGGCCTCTTTTCAGCATGTGACAAAGCCTCTTCTGCTGCGTGATGGGTTCCAGGCAACTTTTTATCTTTGTCAGCACACAGATCCCTGAAACAGCCTCTAATATCCGGTGGAGCGAGGTGAGTTCCCGCATTCAGGGGCGCGTCTGGGGTTTAGTGGAATCGGGCGCTAATCCCTAGCTTCCTCAAGTGGTGACATTTGGTAGCATATGAATGGGTTTGAGGAGGAAAACCCTTTTTAAACGCGCGACCGCATGGGCTAGCGCGAGTCGCAGTCGAGGTGCCACCAAAAGGAGCTTGGCGGTTTGGTTTCAGTCCCATAGCGTATCTTTTGGACACGCCGTCCCCCCCCCCCGAGGGGTTGTAGCCCCCTCATAGGCGGAGTTTAAGATCTTCTTCTCATTTGGCAGTGTAGCACTCTTCAGCACCCCTTATACTGTATCCGAGGCTTCCAACGAAATCCGCAGGGGTGGCGGTCCTTTCGGGTCTCTCCTGAGGACTCTTTGCCACAAACTCTCCGTGGGTACCCTTTCTCTCCAGCAGACAAGTAATATGGTGATGTTCTTTTACATCCACTGGTCACAGCTCTGTAACTGGACCCCATATTGTGTCTTCTTCTCTTGTCCTAAGTTCAATGGTGGATAAGACTGGGGCAGTGATTTTTTTTGTCGATCTTACTTCCATCTGTTTGCCGCACGGATGATGACGAATCGTCCACTTCGACCTGCCACTTTAAGCTAAAACTGAAGGTGGAACCCTGGCAGGTCCCAGTTTTACATAATTTGCTTCAGCTATAATAGGCAAGGAGCCTGGCTTGTAGAAGAAATTTGGATTATCTCGCCTCTCCTTTTTTGTGAAAACTTCATCGCGGTGGCTGGGTAGTCGCCTTCCCAAGGCCATGCGCGAGAGACAAATGTCCTCAAATGTATCGCAGAGATGTTAAGGTAGGCACCACCGCTGTTGTCCCAGTACAGTTTATGGTGGACCAACCCCCCATGGCAAATGGTTTCGCAAGTGCAATTACAATCTGAATAACCATGCCCTCGCGAGGGGTGAAGGCAAACTGGGTGGCTGTACGATTCCTGCGCCGCCAAACGGAAATCAGCAGAAAGAACACGGGCATTCAGCAATGCTAAATGGTGGCAATCACGTGGACCATTTTGGCTAGGCTTTTGACCTTCCAGCTCATAACTGGAGTTCCCATACATGTTTCGGGATTTATAGCACATGTGGCACCAGCAAGCGCCTCAATTGTGCCGGGTGTCGTACTCCTCCATGCAGCGCACCCGGTCAGGCCTACGGGTAAGTCTATTGTCAGGCCTCATTCTCCACTGGACCTTCTTACTCACACAACTGAGAACACTATATGGGGCTGTTAAAATGGCGCAAAGTGAGATTTTGACACGCTGACTGCACTTCCCTTGATTCTCGCAACTCTGAGTTGAAATCAAATAAATGACATGGGGATGCAAGGCATTCTCCTGTTGGTGCGATAACACCTATGTCTGCCAGTCTGGTGGCACAATTCTTTGTACGGTCAGGACTCCCCGTACCACCCACTCGCGGCTGTGGGCCTGGCTCTTTCACCTCGGGTAGCAGCCCTCGCATCACCACCCAACAGCACGGGTCCTCTGACAGGCCAGGCAACAACAGACCCAGCTGCTTGAAGTTGGCATCTGGTATGCTACAAAGCAGCTTATTTTGAGGAAGGACCGCCATCGATAGCTATCCGCCTCGTCATGTATTCTTGAGGCAATGCCCCCTTTCTGAGGTAAATTTTAGCGAGGGATAGAGTACCCACAGTATCACAGCGAGGCACCCTTGGCCAGGCATTCATGATCAATAGGAAATGTTTTTGCCAGTCTTTCCAATCCCAGTGACGGCTTATTTCAGCCTCCAAGCACAGTCAATTGCTTCGAGAGCCGGCGAGTCCCACAATGGCCAGAAATATGGGACTTTGAGTTCGTGATCCCTTCATGCCCATCCTGGAGGGCATTCCAGGCTGGGTGGCCCAACCTGTGTCACCGGTATCAGGCACAAGCGCGCCTTATATTTCTGTGGGTTGCGCTCCGAATGTGCCGACCGGGCATCAATATCTCACACAGGGGTCCAATAAAACTTCTATTATCAATCCTGCTCTCTTCATCGCCTCGAAACCTGTGGCAGGCTCCCTGCGGGACTTGTGTATCCTGTGATAGAATACTGGCAGCAACTCTACTTGGTGGGCTGCCGTCTGTTTTGGTAGTTCAATCACCCTCAAGAGTGGAGCGCCTCCTCGTTCATGCAAACCCTTCGGTCATGTCTTCTCTGTGGTCACATAAGGTTAACGACCTACAGGAAAGCAAAACAAGCAGTGGCAATATTATATGTGTTCGGTGGTAGCTGGGCAACCGCTGGAAAGGGCTACGTGTTCTAATATGCCTGAGATTTATGAATAGCGCTACAGACGGGGTGTAGAGCAGGGAGAGGTTGTCATCTACCTTTAAAAACTATAACTGGGGGGACTAGTCTGATCCGAGGCCCTCCTTCTTTAGATAATGGTGACGCCCATGGACGGGGTGATTGACCTTCATTATGTCCTCTCTGATACTCTTATTGGGCGTTTCATTCACATGAATTAATACTGAACGCTAGAGACACCCTGCTCTTTCCTACTTCATACAGTCTGTGTTTCTACTCTCTGAGATGGGTCATTGACAAATGGAACGTGGGTTGGTAGGCGCAACTGTCTGGTTTTAAATGTTTTCGGCAGTTGTAAGAACCAATTAGAAAACTAGGGCTCTTCTATTTGTTTCCTTGTACCTTTGAAAACATTGCTGCTAAAAGTAACGGCATACCTTTCTTTTTGCTAATTTTGGTGAGTTTCTGCGTATTGTTTGTCCTCACTCTTCGATCAAAGGATCATA
The DNA here is from genome assembly GCF_001577835.2 of Coturnix japonica. Lineage (NCBI taxonomy): Eukaryota > Metazoa > Chordata > Aves > Galliformes > Phasianidae > Coturnix > Coturnix japonica. The sequence continues at coordinate 11,632,697 of NC_029530.1, read as the reverse complement.
GTTTTTAGTGTATCAATAGCTGGGATCAAAATTAGAGAAAACAACATTTCCACCACACTCTATTTCCTCAAGTACTGGATGTCTTTTTTCATTGTATCCCACTTCTTCATTAGAGGCTTCAAGATTGCCTTTGAAGGGAAGGCTTGCCCTCACAGAGCCACTAACACATTCGCTCCCAGATGGAGGGCAGCACCAAATCCATAACCACTGTTCATCCTCTGTCCATATGTTGGGTCTCTGGAAATGCCCTTCTAGTTGACCAGCTTTGGTTACCACTACAGAAAGAGCAAGCGGTATACTCGCGCCTTTTTGACTTGCACTTGTCCCTCAACAGTTAATAGTAACCTAAGTGTTTATAACACTCAGAGTATTTCGTTTGGTTGCTTGTGTAAAACTCCTTTCTTATTGCCTTGGATTCAGTCGGATCTTGCAGGGGCTCATACACACACAGTCAATAGAGATGTTTCAACACTCCTATACACTCACTCTTTCTTCTCGTGACAGGCCTCTCTAAACATATTTAACTGGTATCCTTCTGCTCGCTCCCTCCCCTTCAGCTCATCTTTTTTCCATCCTAGACGTGAGGACACCTCATTTCCATTTCTTGCCTTTTCCACAGGGGCTAACTGATATTGTTACAGGATCAGAATTGACTTGGGGATTTCCTTTTTGGCCTTAAACCTCCATCTCAGAAACTCTTTCCAGAACAGTGTATATAGAGGCACGTAAGAACAAGCCAAGCCCCAATATATAAT
>NC_029530.1:11631356-11631917 GCF_001577835.2 Coturnix japonica | reverse complement strand
CTTTAGCATGTGACACCTCTTCTGCTGGTGATGTTCCAAACTTTTTATCTTCAGACCAGTCCATGAACACCTCTAAAATTCCTGGACGATTGAGGTTCCCCATTCGCGCTCGTTGTGGAATCGGCGTAATCCACTAGCTCCAGGTGACATTGGTAGCATGATGGGTGAAGGAAAACTCCCCTTTAAACATCCGGATCACCAGTGGCAGTCGAGGTGCCAAAAGGAGCTGCTTTTCAGTCCCAACTACTTTGGAAGCAGCCCGAAGCCCCTCATAGGCAGTTAAGATCTTCTTCTCATTTGGAGTGTAGCACTCTTCAGACCCCTTATATGATCGACTTCAGAATCCCAGGGGTCGGCCTTGGGTCTCTCCTGAGGCTCTTTGCCACAAACTCCAAGTGGGACCTTTCTCTCCAGCAGCAGTATAGAGTATGTTCTTTACATCCTGTCCAGTCTGTACTGGCCCCAGATTGTGTCTCTTTCTTGCTAGTTGGTGGAGACTTGGCAGTGATTTTGTCGATCACATCTGTTGGGATGTGACGACGTCCACACTGCCACTTTATA